>NW_015638992.1:953450-985189 GCF_001515625.1 Sinocyclocheilus rhinocerous
TATATATATATATATACAGGGTTCTTTAGCTAATATTGAAAAGTTATGGAAACTTTTCAATATTAACTAAAGAACCCTGTATAGCAACCCTGTTGTAAAAACATAAATAAACCATTTAATTAATTATTAAAAAGAGAGTCAGTGTAATTTTAATATCAACATGCTATTTTATTTTTCATTAATATTTTTGAATTAATTTTTTATATATACACTGAAAAAAAAAGATTAATTGAATTTACTAAAAAAAAATTTAAGGTAAGTGGTTGCAATCAATTTATTTTAGCTAAATTTAAAATAAACAAATTTACTTGAGTAACTTTCAACTAAATTTGTTTATTTAAATGTAGCTAAAATAAATGGTTTGCAACCACTTGACATAAAAAAAATGTAGTATAAGTTTTTTCAGTGTATTTTTTTAATTCTAGTGAAACTTTCAGTAATTTTGTTGCGCGTTACTGCCATTTTTAATCATTTTTATTCTTTAAATATAACTCTACAGTTTTTATTATTTTGTAGGATTTAGTACATCCTAAAAATTCATGGTGTACAGAGTCATGCATTTGATTAATCCACTTTGTGCAACAGAGGTCAGATCATTTTTTGAAGTGTGTTAAACAGAGGCCTTTGACAGAAAAACAGCTGTGCCGCTGGTGGAGTTTGACGGCAGCACACCGGTGCGAGAGAGAGATAAGTGTAGGAGCACTAAACACAGAGATGGAGGCCATTAAACTCAAGTCTTACAGAATACAGCACACACATTCAGCGCTGTGAATACAGAGCAAAACACACCACTTTAATCCACCATCCTCGGGCCGAAATCTGAAGCTTCTTCTGAAACATCACCCAAAAACACTTCAGAAAGAGAGATTGTGTCAAATATTGTATTTTTACCAATAGTTGGACATTTACTGTTGCCTTTCTTTCCTAATTCATCACATACAGCACTGTACCGCACATACAAATACATCTAATCCCATCTTTTCCTTTTAACATGACGCTTCTGACATGGACGGTTAACTTGAGATGATAATAAAAATGCGGCTACATCAGAATCGCTGCTTAATTCCTTCACAAAGCTTCAGTCACGTCTTTCCTTCAGAGACAGAAGCGAAACCACACTGACCGCGCTCAAACCATCATCCAGCTTACAAATAATTGATGTTTCTGAAGAACTGAAAGCCTTTTCTGAAGAGCTCAGACTGACAGCAGGTGAAGAACACTTTACATTTTCACAAATAAACCACAGACGCTTCTGGAGGAACAATAGAAATAAACTCAACTCGGGCCAGTGTTATTATAGTTAACTAAAACCATTAAAAATGTAATAAAATAAAAATAAATAAGAAACGTTCATTATTTAAAATAAAATAAACTTTTAACTAAAATAAAATATTTAAAAAGGACACATTTTATATTTTGTTTTTAACATTTCTCATCATTTTAATTTAACTTGATGTACTAAAATAACTACAAATGACATTGGCATATTAAAATAATAATAATACGATTACAAAAACACACAACAAAACTACTAAATGCCCCAGGGTTATTATAGCTAACTAAAAAATGTCATTTTAATTGAACTTGTACTAAAATACCACTTTAGTTTATAAAACTAAAACTGAAATAAAAATGAATAAAAACTATATAGCCACATTAAAAATAAATAAAAATGACAAAAACACACAAAATAATAATAACAACAACAACTTTCATTACTTAAGATAAAATATGTTTAAAAGAAATTTTATTTCAGCTAGGAGGCAAGGCAACATTTCTCATTTTTATTTTAATTTAACTTGCTGTACTAAAATAACTCAAACGGAAATAAAAATAAATAAATACAAACAACAGACATAAAAAAAAATGAATACAAATTTCAAGAGCACAACAAAATGACTAACATTTAAAAACTAAAACAAAAAATATAAAAATAAAAACTAATTCAAAATATTAATAAAATACTATAATCGTATTTCAATTACACTAAAATTACGCTCATCCCCCAATTCAGAAAAACAAAATGTGTATTTTACTATAATGATATTAAAGTGAAAGTCTAAGAGGTTGGGCATCACAAAGGCATAAACATTAAAATACACTGTTTTTGAAAGAATGCCCACAATATTTTATATTACGCGTGTTAAAATGAGGCTATTGAGATAAAATCAACTACTCATTCATTTGCAGCTGAAATAACACATTTCTGTACAGATAAATTATTATAAGTGCTTTAATAAAAATACTCTTGTAAGAATTAGATTCTCAAGAGAAACATAAGCATCTGAGACAAAGAAACATCTCCTTTGTGATTATTCTTTCATACAGACAGACATCCGTCAGAAGCTGACAAAGTCCAATAACACTATAATAACACAGGCTCTCAAACGTCTCAAGACCTGCTCACGTACGTCTCAACATGAACATTCAGCGCTCCTGTCCGTCCTGAGCGGATGACCTTTGCGCAGTACTACTTCAACCCAAAAAATAAAATCATCAAATATTAAAGGTGTGTTTACGATAATGGGCAGCCAATTCTTCTCTCCACTGATGCCACATTATTAATTCATGCGGTTAAAACGACTTTCCACCGATTAATGGAGATGCTCCACGGCTTGGCAATTGCGTTTGGAGGAAAGAAGAACGAAAGGACTTAGGCTGTCAACAGATACATTACCATCATATAGAGTGGACCTTATCTACCTATAGGAGGAATCCTACTGAGAGACAAGCAGAAAGTGTGTGTGTGTGTGTGTGTGTGTGCATTTCTGAGGGTTAAGTATATAGAAATAAGAGGAAATGTGAATATGGATTAATTGTGGGCAACCACAGATCTGATTAAGACCCTTAAACAGAGACTGCAAAGCTTCTAGATTCATTTCATGATTGTAAAAGCAACAGTAAGTACCAACAGCATAAAAAAAAAAATCGGAGATAGGCTTTAAAAATTGTCGTTGAGTGTAAATGAACCATAATCGTATAACTGTCAAAAACTAAACCCGGCACTATTGTACAGGTGGCTCTACATACAACAAAATTGCTATAATTTCTTGAAAAAAAAAACGTATTTTATTCCAGCTAGTTGCCAAGGCAATATTTCTATTTTCATTTTAATTTAACTTGATGTACTACAATAAGTAAAACTGAAATAAAAATGTACAAACACTATAGACATTAAAAAATAAAATGACTAAATGCCCCAGGGTTATTATAGTTAAATAAAACCATAAAAAATATCACTTAAAATGAAAAAAAAAAAAATCTTATTTTTTGTTTTAATTTCACTTGATGTATGAAAATAACTAAAACTGAAATAAATTAATAATAATAATTAAAAAAAATTTAAAAAAAAAATGGCAAAAATGACTGGGTAAATAAATGGGTTATTATACTTAACTAAAACCATAAAAAGTATCACTTGAAACAAGTATAAAATATTTTTTATATTTCAGCTATTTTAGACGAGACAACATTTTAATTTCACTTGATACTAAAATGACTAAACCTGCTCGATACACTTCACACTAACCCTTCATGCATTTCTGTTATTTTATTAATGCATTTAGTCATTTATTTTATTTATTTTTTATTAGTACTGGTATTTGTTTATTAGAATTGCAATTTACAATAATGCATAAGTCCCAGCTGTCAAGAATATACAGATGGGAACAGAGCAAGTGTTTAATAATGTCACGAATAGAGAAAAAAAAGTGGACATTTGTTATCAATTATTACTATAAATGGTCAGGCCTGAATGGAATCATACAGAATTAAAAAATAAATAAATAAAAATAAATCATTGTTTTATGCAGATGTCAGTGGTGTCGAATGTCTCCTTAAAACACTCGGAGGGGTTTCGTGAATTACTCTGTCAATAATCTATGAGATCAACTCATCCCCTGTGATCAAACACTCGTTATCAGATACACCCCACAGAACAATTAACCAGCCACAAGGAAAACCACAGGAAAATATAGATTAGAATCATTTAGCATGCATGTTTTACATTAGATGACATTAAAACAAAGTCCAGGCATAAAGCTGTCTGACAAAAACAGTATTACTGTCTTAAAACATGATGGATGTATGTTATTAAACACAATAAAACATTTAATAGCAAAATCAAAAAATTTGTTCATTATTGTGATATTTGTAAAATGTTATTTCTCTCTAAAATTTCACTTCAATGAAATAAAGTAAATAATATAATGCAGTGGAAAATGGAAATGTACATTAGACCGTTTCAGGTTTTGAGTCAAAAGTCCAATTATACAAATTAGTTTTTTGGTAGCAGTGGTTGTGTACAGTATGTTTGTTTCAAACACTTCCAAAAATTCAGATATTTTGTGAATCTTATCCTCAAAAATAACTCTTTTTTTTCACATTAATTACAATTTCTGAACCAAGCAATGCCTTAAAACCTTTTAAACTTTGTTTCATGAATTGTTTTGTGTTTCATAATCAGTTTACTGTTTATATTTTAAATTAAATTAAATTAAATTTATGCATTTAGCAGACGCTTTTATCCAAAGCGACTTACAGTGCATTCAGGCTATACATTTTTATCAGTATGTGATATATATGTATATTTTACAGAAAAGCCCTCAAAAATAAATTTTAAATACAGCTGTTGTTGAAAATGTCTTCTAGTTTTGTCACAGAAATTCAAAATTAAATTAATTAATTAAAAAAATGCACACAACAATTTACAATATATTTTCCACAACACACTTCAAATCTATTATTGTCTCTTTTAAGGACTTTTCTGTAAAAATACACGATAGAATTTAAAGTGTGACAACTAGCCCCGGTTTATCCTTCAGTGCAAAAAATAAATAAATAAATATGTGATATTTCGAAGTTATGAATAAGACAAAGATTACTGGAGTAGGTATTAGAAAGAAAATACTACTTCAGTTTTTCTACTTCGAAATTTCACGTTGAATTCAATGTGTTACTTGCTGTTTCCTTGCGAAATTTACAGCAATGTGACAATTGTTTTATCAGCAATTGCCAATTTGTTTTAGTATTTTCCTTAAACACTTTTCTTGTAAATATTTGAACCCAGAGTTCAAAGACTAATCAAATGTATGTGATTTATATGCGTTTGTAAATGGAAGAATACGGGAAAATTACGAAATGACAAATATACTACAGTGATAATGATGAGCAGTGCGCCCTTCTGCGCACACGAATTTCTAAATTCTGTATCAAAAGTCAGTTTATATAAACGTATGACTTCGTATCTACATTCTACTTAAATTCAAACAGTATTTGACAGATCAAGAGCTTCACGATGATCCGCACCTGCCGCGTAACGCAGAAACTGCGCATCTCCGCACTGAAGATGCGAAACCCTGAACGGGATCAAATCAACGCTTACCTGCCGCCAGACACACTGGCAACAGCACTCTGAAGATCAGACCACACACCACCTCAGAAGCCATCGCTCTCAGATGTGAAGGACAAACTGCAGCATCCAGCAGCCAGATGTCCTGAACCCGGGACGGGACGGCATCCTTCGAGCGCCTTTACACAGGATCCTCCATGCGTCCTGCATGAAAACTTTCAGTTAAGGACTCCCTTTGTCTAAAAAAAGTGCTTTATGTGTGTCTCGAGTGGGTGGAAGTGTTTAATCTAACTCATGATGATATGAAGATGTGGCATTGGTTTGCGCAAAGTCCCGGTTTTCTCCAGCGCGCATCGGGCTCTCCAGCGGCGCCTCTGCGCCAGAGCGCACACGGAATGCGTCCGAAAAACCGCGTGAATCCTGGAAAAAATATCAAAATCACTTCGTATCCTGTGGACCAAAGCGAATGAAACTGATTCAAGTTCTTTAAGGCTAAATAAACCGTCCCTTAATCACCTAAAGTCACTCATGTAGAAGGTGGGCTTGATGACTTCCTCGCTTCCATCTCCACACAGCTGCTCTGAAAAGCCACAGGCATTCCGGTCAATGACAAACGCCCTTTCCTGAGTGATGGACGGCCGGTCCAATCAGCGGCCGCGGGGGGCGGGGCCTGCGAACCCTGAGGGACGCTCCATTTGACTGCTGTTTTACTAGGAACTCATCATCATTACAACAACGGGGCTTCTAGAAAAGATTTTATCACAGTCATGTACTCTTTTCTTTAGCTGACTAAGCCAACTGGGAAATAATATAAGCCAGTCGCATAAATGGATTGATAGCCATATAGGCCTATATACACAATCATTTGACACATATCATTTCACCCCAAAAAGGTTAAAAAGTTAAAGACAGAATGGAACCGAGGAGAATTTTTCAACTTAAGAAAAAAGGGTAACAAATATCAATTTTTCAGTTCAAAAATCAGTCTTCAAATTTGATTGTCAGAGCACCACAAGTATAGGTTTGGTAAGTTTTTTTTAATTAATACTTTTCTTCAGTAAGGAGGCATTAAATTGATCAAAAGTGACACTGGAGACATTTATAATGTAACAGAGATTCCCATTTCAAATAAATGCTGCTCTTTTGAACTTAAAACTTAATAAAATGTATCAGTTTCTACAAAAGTATGAAGCAGAACAACTGTTTTCAACATTGATAATAATCAGAAATGTGTCTTGAGCAGCAAAGCAGCATATTAGAATGATTTCTGAAGATCATGTGACACTGAAGACTGGAGTAATGATGCTGGAAATTCAGCTTTTCAACATCAGGAATAAATTACATTTTTAAATATTATTTTAAATTAAACTAATATTATTTCACAATATTACTGGTTTTACTGTATTTTTGGTCAAATAAATGCAGCCTTGGTGAGCAGAAGAAACTGCTTTCAAAAACATTTTAAAAATCATACTGACTCCAAATTTTGAATGAAAGAATCTTTCAAATATACAGTTTACCAGAATACAATAATTATTATTATTATTTTATTTAGAATGTGCTTCATGAAGTAAAAAAAAAAAAACAGTTTCACAGTTAAATTAAAGAGTTTTCAGGTGATACATACAGTAAATAATAAGAAAAGTAAAGTTTGTAAACATAATTTCTGATTTTATGGTGTTACAAAAACCTATAGTGAGCTGCCTTGTCTACATAGGCAGCAGCTCTTTAAGTCAGCATCCAAACCACTATAAAACCTCGTGACCGACTGATCTGGAACTCCACACAAAGTTCTTCACAAAGACAAAAGAAGGTACAATGCACTGAAAGAAATTTACAAGAATTTTGTAAAAAAAAAAAAAAATCTGTGCAATAAAGCAGAACAGATCCTTATATCTCTGCCAGTATATCAGAGAAGTAAATTCAGCAAAGACTAATCTTAAATAAAATCACTTTTCCACTTTTGCATCACATTGTGAAATGCATGAAAAGTCATGCATGAAAAGAACTGATTTGACAATTAGTTTACTCAGATTTATACATGATGTGGCTGGATTTGCTCACTTTAATCATTATCAGTGACCTGAATTAAAACATAATTTTCAACTAACATATATTAAATGTGAAATGTGTAGTATAAAAAATATGTGCCATTAAATAAATAAATGATTACGTGGCACTGAACCTTAAAAACACATAAAAATCAATAAGCCATAATTTTTCAAAAGTGCAAAAGTCTGAGAGTATAGAATTTCTCATTTAAACCTGAAAGGAAGCATAAAATATAAACAAATTATATATATAAAAAAAAAACAAGAAGAAACATCTTTCAATAGACTGTGTTCTGTTTCTACAGCAGGTCACTAATCAAATGTCAGTGAATGACACTGATTAAAATATGTGAATTAGTGAAAAGAAGCAGTAAAATAAAGAAATTATTTGAATTAATAATGACTTTCAGATATTATGAAGACTTTAAAAGACCCAAAGCTGGACAGAAATGAATAAGTAACAGATAAGTGGGCTAGATAACAACTGAAGCTCCCTTTTGGACAAAAAAAAAGTTATTATTAAAAGACTTACATTTTAAACCCATCATAAAAATTGGCTCAAATTATTCATAAATCATAAATTGATTGTATCGATCATAATAACAGCAGACAAAGTGTTAGTTGCTTTAAAATAACCATCTTTCTGTTGGTTGCTTCTCTTTTAAAACAATTTTTTTAACACTGTACTAACCATCCATGTTGTTTTATAACCAAAGGTCTAGTAAAGAAGCTTTTGTTTGCAGCAAGTTTGCTTCCCTGATCTTCAGCAGAGATCTTCAACAACTATTAAAGCCCTGCTGTTCCCTTCACATGCAGGTTAGCAGTGGATATGTGATCTAATGCTGCAGGTGAGGCATCAATAATCCATTTGTCTGACATTGTGTTTGTTCATTAATGGTGTTGATTATAGGAGATCTGAGAGCTGGTCTCTCATGCTCTTTAAAACTGCACATCAACTCTGGGCCTCAGGATGGCATCAAAATTTTAACACAAAGCACTTACACCGGATCAAACTTCCTGGATGTTTAATTCCTTGGCTCTCATAAGTAGCTAATAATAGAATAATGTCTATAATCCTTATACTTAGTGGTCTGCATGCACATATATTAGCCCTCACATATATACACAGATGCAGACAATTAGAGATGAAATATTAAGCATAAATATTTAAACCAGCAGTACCTTCATGCTGAAGACGAAGCAAACATCAACAAGCTGCTTTTACAATTTTAAACATGCTTTCTGTGGAAAATCCTCATTGACAGTGTTCAGGAAACCGGCTCTACAAACTCCAGACACCCTTACTGTAGGAAGAATGAAGAAAAACACTGAATTCAATCACTTTTTAGTTCAGATAGAATCATAATTGTGTGTATTGGCAAATATAA
Source organism: Sinocyclocheilus rhinocerous (assembly GCF_001515625.1). Lineage (NCBI taxonomy): Eukaryota > Metazoa > Chordata > Actinopteri > Cypriniformes > Cyprinidae > Sinocyclocheilus > Sinocyclocheilus rhinocerous. The sequence continues at coordinate 962,240 of NW_015638992.1, forward strand.
AAGTGTTTACCTGAAAAGGGTCTTCTTGTTCAAATCATATGAACTGTATGGAAACAAACTAAATCCATTTTTGATACAAGTCATCGACAAATATTACATTATTCAGAAATGTTACATTATTCAAATAAAAATACAGTAAAATGCAGTCATATTTTGAAATATTATTACAGTTGAATATAACTGCTTTCTATTTTTGAATATATGTTAAAATGTAATTTATTCCTGTGATCAAAGCTGAATTTTTTTAGCATCATTACTTCAGTCTTCAGTGTCACATGATCCTTCAGAAATCATTCTAATATGCTGATTTACTAGCACAAGAAACATTTCTGAACAGTTGTGCTGCTGAATATTTTTGTGGAAACTGATTCTTTGACGAATAGAAAGTTCAAAAGAACAGCATTTATTTGAAAAAGAAATCTTTGTAACATTATAAATGTCTTTACTGTCACTTTTGATCAATTTAATGCTTCCTTGCTAAATAAAAGGATTAATTTCTTTAAAAAAAAATACTTAGTGTAGTGTACATGAATCAAAGCTTCATAAAAGTTCCAAAAATGTTAACTTATATTATGCAATGATATACTAAACACTAAACAGACATTTTGATCTCCAGAGAATTTCACAATATTCACTCAACAAACCAGTTTGACAAAACGTCTCTCCTCCTTCGAAGTCTTTTCAGTAAAGCAAAGGATCAACAATCACGCCTAAGTGGCTTGCAGCTAATCAATACTGAGCGAAAGGAAGCGATTGATCAATATCTATAGTTTTTACGATTGTTCTTTGAGGGTGGAGACTCCATGACGAACAGATGTCAGGAAACATTCACTTTCTATCAATAATTCATCCGAGAGAACGAGTTAAACCAAAAGAAATGTCCTTTCTGATGCCGGTCCAGCCCAGAACATGGGTGGAGATCATCTCCAATATCCACCGACATTTCAATTATGCAGAAACATAAACGTGATTGATTACGTGGGTCTCGTTAAATGCCCAGCAAACGTTTGGTTGATTGTCCATCAGAAAACCAAACTGCATGCTGATTGATGTTTTGATCATAAAACGACGCCAGGGGATGTTACGCTCTTTTGCTTAGCATCGACCGTAAACTAATTTTCTACAGTCACAGGAATATATAATAAAACTGCAGTATTTGTGACTGGCATAGATCCACGTGCACAATCCAGATTTATAGAAGCTTAAGAATTTGCCTGAATCACAGCTGATTTAGAACTAGATGAATCTGAAATGAAATTACAGTTAGGCTTCTAGATATCAGTGCAAAACAAGTAACGATAGTAGTGTTTGCTAAGGCAAAGTCTCATAGACACTTGGTATGAGTTATTTTGATTTGGGCCTTTAAATACCCTTGCAACTGCCTAGCAACATCAGAACAGTGTTATTATAGTTAACATTAAGCATTAAAAAAAGTTGCGCCAAAAAAAAAAGTTAACCCAAATAAAATAGGCAAGTAAACATCCTAGCAACACCTTATCTGAATTTCATGAGGAGCCAGTGTAGAGATGCTAAGATGTCATCACTCTTTCTTTACCCCTTTAGCAGCCTGGCTGCCATGTTTTGGACAAGCTGTAAATGGGACAACGCAGAAAGGGCAAGACCAATATATAACGAATTGCAATAGTCTAACCTTTATGAAATAATTGAGTGGATCATTATTTCCAAGTCCTTATTAGAAAGAAAATGTTTTATTTTAGTGATAGAACTTGAAGCATGTGCAATGAAATTAAAAGGGGCCTAAAATTGACCCTTGGGGGACACCAAACTGTAATTGAGCTGCAGTAGAGGGAAAAGTTCCCCAAATTTACAGAGAAACCATTCTTTAAAAGGAAAACCAATGGAGGGCAGTTTCTTATGGTCAATTGCGTTGAATCGGGCTCTGAGATCTTTTAAAACTAAGACGACAGGTGAATCTGAATCCATGGACAGTAAAATATCATCAGTAGGATAATAATGCAGATTCAGTGCTATGCAAATGTCTGAAACCAGACTGAAAATGTATGCAAGATGTTTAAGTGTTAATTCATTTAAAATTAAAATCATTAAAAAAAATCTAAGCAAGTAAACACCCCAGCAACGACCCTATAGTAACCACATAGCAGCACACAGAACAGGGTTATTATAGTTAGCTAGAATCATAAAAGAAACATTTTCATTACCTGAAATAAACATTAACTGAAATAAAATAAAATATTAACATTTTATTTCAGCTAGTTGCTAAAGCAACTTTTAGCTTGATGTACTAAAATGACTAAAACTAACATTTTAATTGATAAAATGAAAAACTATACAGACATATTAAAAAAATCATAAAAATCACAAAAAACAACAAAATGAAAACTAACTAAACTAACTAAAATGAAAATGAAAATGGAAAATATAAAAATATTAATAAATACTATAAAAGTATGGCAACAATACTGAAATATCCCTGACTCTGAACATACGACATTCTAGGATCATGACAGCAAGATTTACACACTTCATGTTAAAGAAAATGAGCTGGTAAAAACACCACAACTGGGAATATTACTAATGGATTCCTCTGTGCTGGAATGAGTGTATGGTCAACCAATCAAAGCATGTTATCTGTAACAGTGATGTCACATGACCCTGTTTCTTCAGTGCTCTTATGTAATCGCACAGCTTTACATTAGGCGTGGTGTTCCAGGTATCACTTTCTTCAGAACATCATCATCCTCATCCTCATTAGAGCTCTAAAACATTGATGATAACCTCTTAACAACCAACGACCATCTACCTTTAAAGCTCTGCATTATTAACGACTCTTTAGCCATCTATACAGTTAGAATTAGCATTTGAGAGCCGACTGATGCTTTTAAGTTTCAAAGTTTGTTTGTCACGTGTCCAATAGGGAAGACAAATGTTTGTATCTATGAGATATAGCGTTACTGTGAATAAGAGAAAGATAGATACACAAACATTAGATAATGCATTGAGAAATATACAAAATATACAGAAATTATGTACAAAATGATATGACTGTAAAAAATTATTCACAAAAAGTCAGCTGTGGTTGTCAGAAAAATCACTGTAAAAAAAATATGGTCACAACATTTCAGGCATTATGGGATGACAGGTTAAGTAGTGCCTGTATAGATTTCATACCGGTATATATCATGAAGTGAAGTGACATGTGGCCAAGTATGGTTACCCATACTAGGAATTAGTGCTCTGCATTTAACCCATCCTTAGTGCACACACACAGCAGTGAACGCACACACACCGTGAACACACACCCGGAGCAGTGGGCAGCCATTTATTCTGCTGCGCCCGGGGAGCAGTTGGGGGTTCGGTGCCTTGCCCTTTGGGTTACGAGTCCGACTCTCTAACCATTAGGCCACGACATTAACGTAATGTTAATATATCAACATACCTGAACTACTAAAATCTGCTCTAAATATAATCACTTAATGATAAACACCATAATAATGCGTGTACTAAAATAGAAAAGCACACGATTTGATGAAAAAAAGGTGTTCTGGAAATGTCGGACTCATAACTTTACTTACATACATACATACATGCATAAACGTAAAATACAGGCATTCTCTTGGCAAAAAAATATTTTCACAGTAAATTTAGGTAATTCCTACTTTTAAACTTCTTTAAACCTAATTTTGACATTACCTTACCTTTTTATTGTCTTGAAGTGAAATTTTTTTTTTTTAGCATTAAAAAATATTTTAATTATTACTTACATAATTTATATCTATACTATTAACTTATAAACCTATTTGACATTTTTAAAAGTACATTTATTGTCTCGTTAAATAAAAAATGTAATATAATTGAATTTTGTAAAAAATATTTTACTAATATATTATAGTATAAATATAACTAGTATATTTATACTATTAACTATAAACTGAATTTTGACATTATCTTACCATGCATATACGGTCTTGTTAAACTGAAAATTTATGTAATTGATTTTATTCATATAATTTATTTTGGATTTTTTTGTATTATTAATTTTTTATCTAAATCTCAGAAATGAACATGGTTATTTTGACTTTAGAAAATGCACATACTATGCATGATACACATGCTGCATACCGCAGAAAAACAGTATGTTAGTATAGCATTGTAAACAAACTCTTTACCATTCACCACTGGGGTCTCACTGATCTTAATGGAGGCTGTATTTCCTTCTGTTTCCTCTGAAAGTCCACAATCAGATCTTGTCAATTTGCATTCAGGTCATCATAAAACTACACGAGACCGTGGAAAAGCTCTCATCTCTTTGATAGAGTCAGGAGATACACATGAACTGAACTGAGAGGATATGATGAAGTGCAGGTGGAAGCGAGAGAACGACGTCAAATTGAATCACATGGCAATCTGAGTCCACACACAGTCTGCTGAGTGGACAAACTCTGATCATTAAACAACTTCCCACACTTATGAGTACTGACCATAATTTCATTACATAAAAGTTAGATCAAGAAACGACAGACGCAAACTTCCTGTTAAGTAACTCCAAACACACATGATAAACCTCTCACTGACTTACATTCTGCTTAATTAAGCCATTAGGCTAGTTAAAGATTGCAGACAAACACAAAGCTTTAAACTTTTAATCACTTTATGAAGATGGTTTTGGAAGCATTTGTTTAAAACATTTGGACCTATTATTGAATCTTTTGTGCTTAATTTAATTATAATTACTACAGCCTAACCTTAACACTCACAAACATAATTGGTAGATTTTTGGTAGCATTTTTCTAAGTCTTTTAAAGAAGTTTTGCTGTATTTTGGTATTTTCAGACTTGTGAATGCTGGCATTATCTATACATGTACTGTCCTGAATTTAAATGAAAAATGTATCTTGAATTCAAAATTCATTTGATTTAATAAAAAAGAGTTTTATTAATTCATTTTTAATATATATTTTTAAATGTTTCTGTATAATTTAAATCATTTAAACATAACTTTTATAAACCTAATTTTGGCATGACCTTACTGTGCATGTACTGTCCTGTTAAACTGAAAATGAACATAATTTATTTTAAAAAAAAATTTAAAAAGTACATTTTTAAAATACTTTTAAATATTTTTCATCATAAATTATATTTATATTATTAACATCTATAAACCTAATTTTGATTAATTTTGTTAAATTGAACATTAATATAAATTTAATAATTTTGAATTTTTTGAATTTTATTTAAAAATTGATTTGAAACATTTGAAACATAAATTTGCATAATTTATATTAGAACTCTTAAATAAATAAGTCTTTTAAAGAAGTTTTGCTGTATTTAGGTATTTTCAGACTTGTGAATGCTGGCATTATCTATACATGTACTGTCCTGAATTTAAATGAAAAATGTATTTTGAATTCAAAATTCATTTGATTTAATAAAAAAGAGTTTTATTAATTCATTTTTAATATATATTTTTAAATGTTTCTGTATAATTTAAATCATTTAAACATAACTTTTATAAACCTAATTTTGGCATGATCTTACTGTGCATGTACTGTCCTGTTAAACTGAAAATGAACATAATTTATTTTAAAAAAAATTTTAAAAAGTACATTTTTAAAATACTTTTAAATATTTTTCATCATAAATTATATTTATATTATTAACATCTATAAACCTAATTTTGATTAATTTTGTTAAATTGAACATTAATATAAATTTAATAATTTTGAATTTTTTGAATTTTATTTAAAAATTGATTTGAAACATTTGAAACATAAATTTGCATAATTTATATTAGAACTCTTAAATAAAAATGACACATGTCAAATAAAATGAACCCTAACCCTAAATATTAAGATACAACATATATACTTGAATACTACTGTATACTTAGTAAGATACTAAAAACTTGAAATACTAAGAATGCATTTCAAAGCATTTTAGTGGCACCTGCTGGTGAGAATGAATCACTACAACTTCAATCCTTCAAAATAAATCATTTCTACTGTAAACACTAAACCAATCAGGGCAACCAACAGTTATTCTGGATATAAATAAGTTGTGTTTTACAGCATTTCAAATAAACAACAGCTCGTCCTCAAATGGTTTTGATTAACTCAGAATGAACTTTCTCTAAAATAAATATCTTAAAACACTTTTAAACACCTTTAGTGACAAATGTACTCAGTAGCAGCATTGCAGAAGTATTGTGAAACATTTTAAGACCATTCCATCTTATTTACTGTAGGTTGGATCTGTTTTCTGTGTAATAGAAAACATGATGTAATGGGTTTTTAAATAGCATTTTAACTTGTTTTGATATAGTTCTGCACTGTATGTAGAGGAGTATCTCTCCGGTGCTGTAGAGGGCGCTAAAACTCGTTCTAATGCGTCAGACTCCGATGTAAACATTCATCATGGCGTCTGCCGTGTTTTGGTTTTTATTTCCGCTCAATCTGTTTTTGTACACAAGAGGATTTACTGAAGTTCAGCAACTATCAGATTCATGCTACAAACCAATGAAGGACCACAGACCTTCATTCATTAAGTATGGGAATATATCTCATTTGTATATATATTTTACTTGCAATGACTTTTACACACCACTTACAAAACGTACAGTACTGTGTTAATATTTGGATAAGTACGATTTCAATATCTTGTATTTTAGTACATATACCATGGTAATACCATGTTATATGGGCAGGTACCTTATTTACTATGGTAGTATCATCTTTCTTTTTTCTTTTTTTTTTACACGTACCATGGTAAAACCATGTTTTTTGAATGTACCATTATAGTACCTCGGAACCATGTATATCTTTTCTATATAAATATGGTAATCTCACTGCCAAAAAAAAAAAGATTTTACTTTTTACTATTTTTGTCTGATCCAGTACGAGTATCTAAAAAGTCTTAAATTAAAGTAAACAAGATACATTTACTTGAGAATCAAAATGACCTAGTTCTCATTTTCTAAAGAATGTATCAAAATTAAGTGAATTTCTGCTTAAAACAAACAAAAAAAAAACTGTTGGTGTGGTAAGAATAATCTTTTTTCCCTTTTAATTACATTTATTTATCTTACCCTATTGGCCTAAAAAAAAATTCTTTCTTTTTTCAGAAAAGGAAATGTAGTATCTAAATATTTTTTGAATAAAGATATATTTACTTAAGAAGCAAAATTACAAGACTTGAGTTTATGTTTAAAACAAGAAAATTGGTGGTCAATAGGGTAAGAAATGTAAATCTAATCAAATTTTCATTCTCAAGTAAATTTGAGTAAAAAAAAAAATTTTTTTTTTTTGTTCAGTACCCTGTTACCTTCACCTTTTACATGGAGGGTAAGAGGCAGGGCATTTAGGAAGGTAATGAGATGTTATATCAAATCTAAAAGGCACTAACTGTATTTTAACCTGATGTTTACAATGTGTCTTCTGCTGTCAGTTACTGAACTGATATGATACTGGTTCTGTAATAATAATAATAATCCGTGCATGTTTTAGGACATACCCCCGGCCTCATGAATATGTAAACGTCTCTGATCTCCCCGCCTCCTGGGACTGGCGCAACATTGATGGCAAAAACTATGCGAGCGTCACACGCAACCAACACATCCCACAGTACTGCGGCTCCTGCTGGGCCATGGGCGCCACCAGCGCACTCGCAGGTCAGACTCAGGACACTACAGTAGAGTACAGAAACTTCAAAGTCAAACACATGCATTTTTCTGTCTTAAACTCAGATCGCATTAACATCAAGAGGAAAGGGGCGTGGCCTTCTACTTACCTGTCAGTGCAGAACGTGATTGACTGTGGCGGGGCAGGCTCATGCTACGGTGGAGATCACATGGGTGTATATGCTTATGCACATGAGCACGGCATTCCTGACGAGACCTGCAATAATTATCAGGCCCGAAATCAAAGTAAGACACCAAACTCTGCAATGACATGAGATGCTATAAAACTGTATGGAGGCTTGTTTCTGCCATGGGATAAAAATAAAAAAATTTAAAAAAGGGAATTGTGACTTTTTAATCTCACAATTCTGACTTTTCTCGCTATTCTAAGAAAAAATGTCAGAAGTGAGAGATATGGGGCCTCATTTATAAAGAGTGCATACACACGGATTTGTGTGTGTACACTTAAATCCACGCTATTGCTCATATTTGTAAAAACTGCCTTTGACTTAGAATAGTGCTTGGCGTCACGTCAGGGTCTGAGCAGACATACACACTTTTTCTTGTCAGAGTACTGCAGGTTTTAAGCTGTTCTTGCAGCTCGCTGTTCTAAATGAAAGGATTTGGATGATGACTGGTGAGCTTTTATATGTTAATGACATTAATTAGGAGTCGTTTACAAGGCAGAGAGCTGAAACCATTCAGTTGCGCGCAAGTTCATTTGCGATTCATAGATTTCACATCTGAAAGAGAGGTGTATGTGCGTACGTTCATTCATCACACCTACGCATATTTGAGAGATGATCGTAAGATCAAATTTAGGATAGTTTCTGTGCAACATTTTATAAGTGAGGCCCATAATCTTGCAATTTTGAGAAAAAAGTCAGAAATGCGACAAAGTTAGAATTGTGAGATATAAACGCGCATTTCTAAAAAAATAAAAATAAAAAAAAAAGCCAGAAATGTGAGATACAAACTTGTAAAATCTTAAGAAAACAGAATTGTGAGATACAAACGTGCAATTCTGAGAAAAAAAGTGAATGTGAGATATTGTATAAACCAGGGCTGTCCAAACTCGGTCCTGGAGGGCCGATGTCCTGCAGAGTTTAGCTCCAACTTGCCTCAACACACCTGACTGGAAGTTTCTATGCCTAGTAAGAGCTTGATTAGCTGGTTCAGGTGTGTTTAATTAGGGTTGGAGCTAAACTCTGCAGGACACCGGCCCTCCAGGACCTAGTTTGGACAGCCCTGGTATAAATTCACAATTGTGAGAAAAAAGTAAGAGTTAAGAATTATTACAAGATGTAAACTCAAGAGTTTACAACAGTTCATATCTTGGAAAAAAGCACTGTGAGATATACACTCAGATTTGCGAGAATAAACGTCAGAAATGTACGGAGCCCCGCACATGGCATGCAGGAAAAAAATAGTAGGCTAAATCATGCGCACGATTTACTATTTCATTCCCTCGATTTATAAAATGTGCGCACGATTTACTAATTCGTTCTCTCGATTTGCTAAATCGTGCACACGATTTATAAATCGAGAGAACGAATTAGTCAGTTGTGTGCACGATTTAGCAAATCGAGGGAACGAAATAGTAATCGTGTGCAAGTTTTAGTACATCGAGGGAACGAATGAGTAAATCGTGCTCATGATTTATTTATTTTTTCTTGCTTGTCATGTGCGGGGCTCCGTAGAAATGTGACAAATGTGTTTTTTTTATCTCATGGCAGAAACAGGCCTTCATAAAAATGTCATATGAGTTGCCTATAAAAGGCATTTTTTAATCATTACAAAATGCAAATGTGAAATTATTGCAACTTGCATTAAAACATTTGTCCAAGTAACAACAAAATAATAATTGCACTAATCATGCACTAATTTCTCCTGTATTTATGCACACTGTAACAGTGAAGTTCACTGCAAGTTGAAGTGGATTTAAATATTATGACTTTTTTTTCTGTAGAATGTGACTCATTTAATCAGTGTGGCACATGCTCGTTCTTCGGTTCCTGCTCTATAATTAAAAACTACACCGTGTGGAACGTTGGAGACTATGGAGACGTCTCAGGACGAGATCGCATGAAGGCTGAGATCTACAAAAATGGGCCAATCAGGCAGGTTCTACAGCCCATATTTTTAGTTAAATATAAATTAAAATAGTAAGCTACAACTCTTGGGCCTCAATGGCAGAAAAATCCATATGATGCAATTTTGATAAAAGTATTTGGCTATAGTTCATTAACAGTGCAGGGTTATAGTTAACTAAAACTAAAACCATAAAAACAGTTGCTTGACAAAATAAACTTTAAGTATATTAAAAAAAATACATTACATCTCTAACCTGCTAAAAAGGTGTCATTTTTCACTTAAAGGAATATTTTACTCAAAAATGAAAATTCAGTCATCATTTACTAACCCTCATTTACTTCCAAACTATGAGTTTATTTCTTCTGTTGAACACAAAAGAAGATATTTTGAAGAATGTTGGTAACCAAACAGTTGACGATAGCCAATGTACAGATCATAAAGCATGTAAATACATGAATGTATGTGTTTGTTATTAAATGCCATACTTACAATGCAACAGTACTTTGGGTCTAAGCTCCATCTCTCTATTGGTGTTGGTGAGAAAAAGGCTGAAGACTCCTGCTGTATAATGTCTAGAGAGAAAAAACAATATTGTAAAATAAATGTAAAAATTTCCACATCAGGGTTGTATTTGTTGTATCGCCTTTAATTGATCTGAATTTTATTATAAGTCATTGTGTGTAGACAAGATGATTTCCATTGCTGTATTATAGTAATCAGAATTTAATAAGGATCATAAGAATAATGAGAATTACAAACAATGATTATAATAAGAATAATTGAAGAGCTAATATATGGACACAAAGAACATGAAAGCATTACAGTCATGAAAATTTGTGGAGAAAAACATATACACCTTTATAATAAATATTATAGTAAAATGTCTAGTTTTCGTCATGCACTATATATATATATATATATACACACACACACACGGTAACCGAGGCAAATGAGTTACAGTAGATTAACAAAACATTTAGTATTGTCATAATTCATTACCTTATTATGCATTAACATAATACAGTAATTTTACTTATTTATTTTTAAAGAGACGCTAAAATTACTGACAGAAATTCCTTTAAGGTAATTTCTTCATGGCATTTGCTTTCTCTCATCTGGGCTTAGCAACAGCACTAGCAGACGCTGCATTGGTCAGAACTCACTGAAGGAAGCCCTGCAGTTCGTTACATCTCCTGTCAGTCAAACAGAACACGAACCAAGCCATGGTTCTTGGCTACAGGAGAAAACAAGGGCACTGTGCTGGATAATTACCCCGCCGTGAGGATGCTGAGAGGCGCAGCCCTCCTCTGCCTTTCACCGCGGCTCAACTCTGGATCGCTTTTATTAAGATGCATCATTTGATCTCTCTGCACCTGAATGCGCTTGCTTTAATTTGATTTCAAATGGCGTAAATCTAGATTAGAATGATGATGCCAAACATCTCTCATCTGCTCTGCAGAATCCGATTAAATGACATTAGCGGGTTGAATTGACAGATTAGCGGTATTATAATTGCTTTCATTGTTTTTAAGATTATAAATTCTCTTTCAAATATTGGTGCATCATTTATTGCGCTTGCAAATCCGATTCGTCTCGCAGGCATCGATCCAGGTAAGAATCATATTTCAAAATCATACTAATATCCATATGCATAATGTAAGGTTGCATACTAGTTGACTGTCTCTGTGATGCAGTATGTAGTATGCAGTGTGTTTTGCAAACCTGCATCTCTGCTACATGCGTTGCGCAGCAACCAATCAATCAATGCCATTGATGTGTTCAGAAGCGTTACAGTGTGCAAACCATGGCAACCTGCTCTATGGGATGCAAGAAGACCATATTAACAGTGATTGCAAAAATCTAAGGCTTAATTAGGCACCGTTATTGCACTGATGCATTGCAGTGCATCACATATTAAAACGCCATCCATCCAGATGACTTGCATTTAAGCATGATTCAATGACAGCACAGTTAAAGCCATGTGGGGTTGGTTGGGACTGTACATATTGTTCTTAATGTATAGGCTACTAAGCACCGTACTGTACAGCAGTCTGCCTACACACTCTAATTCTGCATTGCAGACTGAACGATGACACACCAAAACACACTCCCACTCGGCAAATGTGGGGCAATGCATGCAAGAGTTTGCTTTGGATTTCATGCACGAATAGAATTATTTCTTTATATGAAATACTTTGCCATCATCATGCAGTAGCAAGACTAGGATCAAATCCATTAATAAGCTGTTATTCCAGTAATATGCAGTGTATATTCATAGTGTACGTCAAAAAATATCTGACTTTAATACACTAGGAATAGCAAAAGAGAAAAATAATAATGGTTCAAATGGAGACAGAACAGCTTGATCATTGCAATAAGAGTTCCTGGTAAAAATGCAAATCTCTTCATTGATTTTTCTCATTAAATAATTTAATATATTATTAAAAGGTACAGTTAATCAGTGTGCTGAGTTTAATCAAACAGATTCTGAGTTATGGGCTTAATCTATAGATTGGGGAGTTTGAATTCTTGTAGCTTTGAGTGGGATTTTGTTTTAAAGGAAGAGTTCACCCAGAAATGACAATTTGCTGAAAATGTACTCGGCCTTAGACCATTAAATATGTAGATGAGTTTGTTTCATCATCAGAACAGATTTGGAGAAATGTATCACTTGCTCAGAAATGGATCCTTTGTAGTGAATGGGTGCCGTCAGAAAGTTCAGAGTCCAAACAGCTGATAAAAACATCACAATATATTCACACCACTCCAGTCCATCAGTTAACATCTCGTGAAGCCAAAAGCTACATGTTTGTAAGAAACAAATCCATCAAGATGTTTTAACTTCACCATTGCTTCCAGCTAAAATGCGAGTTTTCTATTCGTAATTTTGCTTCCTCCAGTGAAAAAGTAATCTTGTCTGAATCAGAAGAGAAATATGCACAGATCAAGCAGTGTTTACAAGCTAATCTTGTCTGAATCAGAAGAGAAATATGCAGAAATCAAGCACCGTTTCCAATTGAAAGAGTCCAAAAACATTCTAAACAAATATGTGGCTGGATTTTTATGCGAGAGACAACAGGAAATTGACTTTTTCACTGGAGGAAGTGTTGGATTATTCATTTTTGCCAGAAGCAACGGTTTAAAGTTGAATAAAAACATCTTAATGCTGAATTTTTTTCTTACAAACACAGTTTTTCACTTCACAAGACATTAATTGATGGACTGGAGTGGTGTGGATTACTTGTGGATTATTGTGATGTTTTTATCAGCTGTTTGGACTCTCATTCTGACAGCACCCATTCACTGCAAGTCCAAAAACATTCTAAACAAATATGTGGCTGGATTTTTATGCGAGAGACAACAGGAAATTGACTTTTTCACTGGAGGAAGTGTTGGATTATTAATTTTTGCCAGAAGCAACGGTTTGAAGTTGAATAAATACATCTTAATGCTGAATTTTTTTCTTACAAACAGTTTTTCACTTCACAAGACATTAACTGATGGACTGGAGTGGTGTGGATTACTTGTGGATTATTGTGATGTTTTTATCAGCTGTTTGGACTCTCATTCTGACAGCACCCATTCACTGCAGAGCATCCATTGCTGAGCAAGTGATGAAATTTCTCCAAATCTGTTCTGATGAAGAAACAAACTCATCCACATCTCGGATGACCTAAGGATGAGTACATTTAAATTTTGGGGTAAACAATTACTTCAATGCTTTTATTATTCCAGCTGCAAAATTCAAAACAAGTATACTAGTGTAGCACAGTGAAATAGAGAGGACATTTCCTCTCTCCGTGAATCGTTCTTTTGATTTGTCTCTCTCTCTGTGCATCTAATTAGCGTTCCTGTGGAGATGTGGTAAACAGCACCTGATGCAGGAGAATCATTAGCTAATTGGCAGCATCGATGTTCTCCTCCCCATCTGCAAATCACTCCGTTGCATCGGATTTTAAACTTGCTATCAGTTTTTTCGAGCCGCCTTCGATTTTAAAGAAATAGTTCAGCCAATTATGAAAAATCTGTCATCTGCTCACCCTCAAAACACTTGCACTTCTTCTGTAGCTCCTCCTCCTCGTCTTTTATGCCGCTGTCTGTTCCTCACACAAAGCTTCTGTACAACTGAGGACTGAGAAATCAAGATGAATTTTACTGCCATGCAGATTGTTTAGCTAATATTTGGCCATTTTTAGATGACTGAAATCAACCGATAAACCAACCTAAATTTCAGTTTTCAGATTTTCTAATCAATCATGTTGAGTAAAAACCATTTAGAATCGGCGACTGAAAAACGAATCATGTGTCCCTGTGTTTGACCGACAGAAGTTCTCGGACATAAAACTGAGCTCTAACCTCATTGCATAATAGCTAGAGATTTACTATGGCAGAATCAGCCTGCAGCATTGATTTTCCTGTAGGTGCTGAAGTCGACACTTTCACCGCTGCAGAAGCCGGGGCAATTGTATCGTTCTAGCAAAAACAGCAATTCCTAGAGGATTCCGGAAGGTCTTTATAATTGCAAGAAAGTCTTAAAATCATGTGATGAGACCCAAAAAACTATTACTGTAGATCTGAATACACAATGACCCCAAACAGTATTTGGACACTTAAAAATGCCAGAATGTCATTACATTAGATACAAAATATCAAAGAGTGCCTGTATGCATCTCAAATGCTGCTTCTCCAAACTAACTTTCATTTTCTTCATCATTTTAATCAAATGTTTTGGTGATTTTTAGTGGACATATGAAGTCAGCTCTCCTCAAGTTGAAATGAATAACACTTGCTTTGATATTTTGTTACATACATGACAATAACGTTCAGATATTTTAAGGAGACCACTGACCTCAATGACTAATAGCAGTTTGTTTATAGTTAAAAGTGGTTGAATTTTGACATCAAGAAGCAGCACAAAACAGCAAGATAAGTTTTGCACCAGCTCTACATTTGATTAATAATACATCACCGCTAAAAACCTTCTCGCATTCGGTCTGAATAATGTATCGCCCCTCAAGATGAGTAATCTGAAAAATGGAGCAGGTGAAGGGCCAGTGAGGACAGAAGAGAAGAGTTAACGATGACTAATCCTGCTTCTGTTTGCTGGCGTCTCTGGCTGCAGGACAGGAAGCGTCGAGCTGCTGCGTCTGTCATTTCCTCCGTCAAAGCTGCTGTCTGCTGACTGATAGGGCTGTGAAGGACAAGGAAAACATTTCAGAAGAGCTAGACAGAGCGTAGCGTAGATGACCGTGAATATTTTAGCAAGCACCACAGAAAAACAAATGCACTGAAAAAATTTGGTGTAGAAACTATTTTCTCTCAGAATTGCTAGTAAATTTCATAATTACCAAGAAACATCATGTAACACATTTAATTAAACATGAGGGTTTTTTTTGTAAAACACTACATCAATACATTTACAAAAAAGAAAGAAAAGAAAGAAAAAAAAACCTTTTTAGTGTACAGTAATTGCAGACCTAGCCATCCAAATGTAGACTTAAATATGTTCTCAAACATTATTGTTTACATTTACATATAAGTTACATATTAAATTGCATTGCAATATGACAGCTACAATTTCTTTTTATCTTTCTATGCATTTAAATAGTGTTTACATTTGCATATTATATTGCAATATGAATGAAAATGTCTTTTGCACTAAAAAAATAGTTTTATATGCATAGTTTTATATAGTCTTTATATGCATTTACATGGTTAAATGACATTTTTACATTTACACATTGTTTACATTTGCATACAGTACTAAATTATATTGCAATATTATTTTTTTTCACATTATCTTTCTGTGCATTTACGTGAAGTGAAGTGACGTGACATGTGGCCAAGTATGGTGACCCATACTCGGAATTAGTGCTCTGCATTTACCCATGCAAAGTGCACACACACAGCAGTGAACACACACACACCGTGAACACACACACAGCAGTGGGCAGCCATTTATGCTGCAGCACCCGGGGAGCAGTTGGGGGTTCGGTGCCTTGCTCAAGGGCACCTCAGTCGTGGTATTGAAGGTGGGAGAGAGCGCTGTACATTCACTCCCCCCTACAATCCCTGCCGGTACGAGACTCGAACCCACAACCTTTGGGTTATGAGTCCGACTCTCTAACCATTAGGCCACGACTTCCCCAAATGTACATGTTTACATACTATGTTTACACTGACGTTGTTTACATTTACATAGTAAATTATATTGCAATATGACAGTTCTAGATACACTGTATAAAATTATTTTTCAAACAGATTATTGGAGTACTTTTTACGAGAAAACACTATTTCAGTCAATCAATTCAAGTTTAGTCAATGTGTTGCTTTTTTTTTTGTTTCATTTTCTTTTGCAACAGAAAATAATTATTTACATTTTTATTATCTGTGCAGTGCTGCAGCTGATAATTGCACTCAATACAAAATAAAGCAAAATATCAAAAGCATTTTCATTTGTGAGCAGCGACTGTTTCTGGCCAGATTGTTATTTCATGAGGCATGGTGCATGGAAATCGTGTTCATACTAATAATTCAGCTCAGGGTCTATGTACGTCATTTATCCAGGAGAGCTTCTGTCTGTTTTGATGTCTCATTGCCCTCGGAGTGACTATATTTAATCTAGCTGGCACAGAAATCGACCTCTGTAAACATTCACTAGCACTAACTGGATTCAGGAGCATCATATGTTAGTAAGAAGCAATCATAGCTATACAGATGCATTCATTTATATGCAGGTATCACTGTTGTCACGTTCTATACCGGCGGTTTTCTCCATTAGTACCCAAGGGAAGCACGGTGGAGGAGCCCGGGCTATTTTTTTGATCCTTGTCTAGGTCACAATGTGAATCATCTTCACTACTAGGATGCCGTTGGCAAGATCCAGGCAACATGCAGCACACTCTGTTCCCACTGTAACTTGCTTTTACTGCGGTTATTTGCATGGGTGAGTGTGTGTGCATTTTAAGAATTTCCTAAATACTTACTTCCATTGTGTCTCACACTCCTGGAGGAATTTATTTGATTGGAATTTACTCTCTTAAAGGAATAGTTCACCCGCAAAATGAAAATATGCTGAAAATGTACTCACCCTCAGACCATCCAAGATTTGTTTCTTCATACGATCAGATTTGGAGAAATGTAGCATTGCATCAGTGTCTCACCAATGGATGCTCTGCAGTGAATGGGTGCCGTCAGAATGAGAGTCCAAACAGCTGATAAAAACATCACAATAATCCACAAGTAATGTAAGTAATCCACAAACTGCATGTTTGTAAGAAACAAATCCATCATTAAGATGCTTAAACTTCAAATTATGGCTAAAATCTATCCATAACATTGAATCTATCCATTCTCCAGTGAAAAAGTCATTTCGTTTGAATCAGGAGTGAAATATGCACAGATTAAGCACCGTTTACAAGCAAAAACAGTTCTAAACAAATATGTTGGTGGATTTTGATGTGAGGAGGAGGAACAGGAGACTGACTTTTTCACTGGAGAAAGTGTTATTATGGATTATGAACTGTATTTTAGCTAGAAGCGATGTTTTGAAGTAAAAAAAAACATCTTGATGGATTTGTTTCTTACAAACATGCAGCTTTTGTCTTCTCTAGATGTTAACTGATGGAACTGAGGGTGAGTAAATGTTAAAAATGAATGTGAATAGCAGCTCAGATCATTTGGAAAAAAAATGATGAGAAACGTTTGACTTTGTTGAGATCTCTTCTGAAACTCTAGATGAGATGTGTGGGTCATTTTCCTACATCTGAGAAGTAGGAGACTCCTCCATTTTCTCTTCATTTAATCTCATTGCTGTCTAGGAGAAACAGAAGGCATTATTTTTGTAATGTTCTTTCCTGTGGGCTTCCATATCAAAAGTGTCTTTGTGCATGCAGGCTCTCTGGATCTTTCTCTGCAGTGTAGTTTGCATTGTTCATGGTGTATATGTGAAAGCCCTGCTGACAGCAGCTGTCATACTGTCGCTCGCAGGAACGGGAATGCAGCGCTTCTTTTGTGCAGATCCACACAAAGACCGGAGTGGGTTTGGCAATATCCACTGTAACGCAATTACACCGCATTAGTGCAACAGGCGCTAAAATGATGTTAGGAAGATTTAAACTGGGTGAAAGTTACTCAGCAGCAGAACAGCATGGACTGGTTTCCTCCTGATCCTGGACTAAGTGCAGAAACTTTAACGGAGAACATCGGTGGTAATGGATTGACCTGTGATTGGTGAACGGTCCCTTCGGTTTTGAAGAAAAAATGGGTGACCATTTTACTTCTGAGTGAAACAAGAAATTCAATGAGAAAAAAATAAGATGTAGATGCATTGATGTATCAACTGAACAAATGAACAAGTGTTTCTATGAAAATGTGTGTTGAAAAATCTAAAAGGACTTGTGATGTCAGACAAAAAGTAATTAGAGACTTATTAAAATTATTACATTTTGATTAAAGATTATGAAGACAAAGATTAATGATAACTGATAAATCAGTCAAAATATTTAAGAATGTTTAGATATTTGTGCTAGAAAACAAGATAAAAAAACTGAGTAAGAAAATCATTTTTACAGTGTATTTACAATCAGTTTTTTCTCTTAATAAAAATTGTTAAAGAAAGAAAAAGTTTGAGAACTTAAGAATTTTGTCAAGAATAACATGTAGGAACATTCTTACACACAAAAAAAAATTCTTAAGATTTTCATGAATCTGGCCCCAGGAACTTGAATGTAAATAGGCTCGATTTAGATTTTATGAAACTCAGGAAATGGTTGTAATTTGAAAGATGTAAGGTTGAGCCTAAGCAGACTGTGTGTATCTGTATGTCTTCAGGTAAAGCAGCGCCATGTTGACCAGCATCACCGAGAGCATCTTCTGCTGCCTGATGGGAAAGACGACCAGCGTTGTGCTGCCGGTCGAATCATCAGACGGCAAGCCTGCAGACGGATTCGAGTTGGTCGAGGTGAAGCCGGGTCGTGTGCTGCGCGTGCGCCACATCCTCCCTGAACGGCCTGCTACGACAGAAGCGCAGCCAGAAGCGGGCAGCAGCGTCCACTGCAAGCGCAAGATCACGGTGTACCGCAACGGCCAGCTGGTGATCGAGAACCTGGGCGACGTCCTCCACTCCGAGATCCTGCAGTGCCAGAACGGAGACGTGGAGCAGTGCAGCACAGTGGAGGTTGAGCTGTCCGATTACACCACCGCCCCCTCGTCCCCGGATCCCAAACTCGCTCCGCCGCTTCCCACCTCAGACCAGCAGAAGCCGGCTCCTCCGCCCAGACGCCGGCGGCGGAGACCCAAGCGCACCGTGCTGATCGATACGGAGCGCTGCATCAGCAGCTGTAAGGGGACGCATTCGGACGTGGCGCTCTTCTTCATCCACGGCGTGGGCGGCTCGCTGGACATCTGGGGGAGTCAGCTGGATTTCTTTTCGCGGCTGGGGTATGAGGTCATCGCCCCGGATTTGGCGGGACACGGTGCCAGCACTGCCCCTCAGATAGCAGCGGCGTACACCTTCTACGCCCTCGCCGAGGACCTGCGCGCCATATTTAAGAGATACGCCAGAAAACGGAACATCCTCATTGGTCACTCCTACGGGTAAACATTGCGTTTCTACTCAATGCATGCTTTTTTTTTGCATTATACACTATCAGTCAAAAAAGGTTGGACACTCATTTATTATGAATAATTTCAATATGTTAAAAAACAGCAAAATGATAAGAGATGAAGTGACAAAAAATGTGACAAAATCGAAAGCTTTAAAAACATTTTTTTTAACTATTTGTATATTTAAAAAATATCCGAAGAATATGACACAAACGCAGCCTTTGAAGTGACAAAAAATGTGACAAAATCGAAAGCTTTTTAAAACATTTTTTTTACTATTTGTAAAGATAGATAGATAGATAGATAGAAGTTTCTCAACTTGTTGTTTAGTTTATTCAGTTTATACAAAAAATCTGCTGAAGCTGGCTGCCTTAAACTTTTAAGTTTTCTTAACTTTTATTTTTTTATACAGATAGATAGATAGATAGATAGATACTAAGTACTAAAATTACTAGATAAAAATTAATAAAATAAAAACGTTAAATTGAATTATTTAAATAGAAAAAACTAATAAAATGACAAAATTCAAACAATTTGAGAAATGACAATATTAAAAAATCTAATAAAATATTAATGAATACTATAATAGCATATAAATATTACTAAAACTAAAAGTTACTATTAATAACTGCTTTCATTAATATAAATAAAGCTGAAATAAAATAAAATAGAAATATTTCATGAAAAACTTAAATGTTGCTTTGGAAACTAATTGGAATAAAATAAGTACTAATTACTAGATAAAATGTACACAAAATTACTAATACTTGAGAACTGAAAATATGAAAATAAATCTAATAAAAATATGAATAAATACTACAATAGTATATAAATAATACTAAAATAACACTGATTTAGTCACGTTTGCCAAACTTATGACTGTAAGCTCTATAATTCACTGAAGCCTTGTGTTTCTTACTGGCAAGCTTTTACTGATAAACCTGTGTCACCGTTTTGTTTTGTTCGTGTGCAGGGTGTCGTTCTGTACGTTCCTGGCACACGAGTATCCGGAGCAGGTGCATAAGGTGGTGATGATCAATGGAGGTGGCCCCACGGCCCTGGAGCCCAGCCTGTGCTCCATCTTCCAGCTGCCCTCCTGCGTCCTGCAGAAGAATATGACACAAACGCAGCCTTGGTGAGCATAAGACAGTTCTGTCAAAACAAAATTTTGACCTAGATAGAACGATAGATAGAACGATAGAACAATAGATAGATAGAACGATAGATAGAATGATAGAACAATAGATAGATAGAACGATAGATAGATAGATAGATAGACTTTTGCAATACTTTTATGACTTTTTTGCTTTAAAATGTAGGACTTTTTGCGATACATTTTAGGACTTTATGATACATTTTAGGACATTCTTGCAATATATTTTAGGACTTTTTGCCAAATAAGTGGACTTTTTTGCAATAAATTTAACAACATTTTTGAGATACATTTTAGGACTTTTGCAATACTTTTATGACTTTTTTGCTTTAAAATGTAGGACTTTTTGCGATACATTTTAGGACTTTATGATACATTTTAGGACATTCTTGCAATATATTTTAGGACTTTTTGCCAAATAAGTGGACTTTTTTGCAATAGATACTAAGTACTAAAATTACCAGATAAAAATTAATAAAATAAAAACGTTAAATTGAATTATTTAAATACAAAAAAACTAATAAAAATGACAAAATTCTAACAATTTGAGAAATGACAATATAAAAAAATCTAATAAAATATGAATGAATACTATAATAGCATATATATAATACTAAAACTAAAAGTTACTATTAATAACTGCTTTCATTAATATAAATAAAGCTGAAATAAAATAAAATAGAAATATTTCATGAAAAACTTAAATGTTGCTTTGGAAACTAATTGGAATAAAATAAGTACTAATTACTAGATAAAATGTACACAAAATTACTAATACTTGAGAACTGAAAATATGAAAATAAATCTAATAAAAATATGAATAAATACTACAATAGTATATAAATAATACTAAAATAACACTGATTTAGTCAAGTTTGCCAAACGTATGACTGCAAGCTCTATAATTCACTGAAGCCTTGTGTTTCTTACTGATAAACCTCTGTCATCGTTTTGTTTTGTTCCTGTGCAGGGTGTCGTTCTGTACGTTCCTGGCACACGAGTATCCGGAGCAGGTGCATAAGGTGGTGATGATCAATGGAGGTGGCCCCACGGCCCTGGAGCCCAGCCTGTGCTCCATCTTCCAGCTGCCCTCCAACTGCAGGGGGTCAAGTACGGGACCAGTAATGTCCTTCAGATAAGCCAACACCAACCTCTCAAATGTCTTCATGACCACAGACGTTAGGGCCACAGGTCTGTAGTCATTAAGGATATGAGGATATGGATATGCATTAAGGATATGCCCGTCATGAGAATTTACTTTTGCAATACATTTTAGGAATTTTTTTGCAATACATTTTAGGAATTTTTGCCAAATAAGTGGACTTTGTGTGTGTGGAATAACAGTGTGATGTTGGCTCACTCACGGCTCTCCTCTTCAACACAAGAGCGACTCTGTGCTGTAATGGCCTGTTGATGAGTAGAGGAGCATTACACATGTCCTCATGCAGATGTGCTCTGAATGAAACACTGGCGTCTCATTGTACTGCTGTAGTCAGTGAGGACTCCCTGCAGGCAGATAGGAGGGTCACAACGCTGTTAAACAAAACACAGAGTGCAGATGTTCTGCAAAACCACAATAAATTAGAAACTGCAAAATAAATAGTTCAAATCAAACAGTAAGACTGACTGTCTGAATTCATGTGGACAATTAAAAAATTACACAAATATACAAAACCACAGTTTCAGATCACTTTTCAGATTCACTTTCGGCTACAAGCCGCCTTCAGCTAATCATTTAAAAAAAAAAATCTTGTAGGAAATGTTATTGTATGATTCACTGAAGGTGGCTTGCTGCCAAAACGTTTTGACTGTTGATTGCTCTGTTGCAAAATTAAAATAAATTACAAATCATTAAGAAGATACAGCGAGTGCAGATCTTTTATCTGATAAAATGTAAATGTATATAATGTAGTATTTATATAATATAAAAATATTTGTTTAGTTTAAGTTAGAAATATTTAAATTATATGTAATTTGTATTTAAATTAGATAAATACATATATAAATTTAAATGCTATGTATTTTATAAACCTTATTTGCATAGTTACAGCGAGTGCAGATCCTTTATCTGAAAGTGATGTTACTGATCGATCTACGCATCCAAAATAAAGCGCAGTTGAGTGCAGTGACAAGAAAAATCAGCAGCTTAGTATTAATTTTACATTAAATATAAAAATTTAAATATATATTTATTAGTGCTGTCAAACGATTAATCACGATTAATCGCATCCAAAATAAAAGTTTTTGTTTACATAATATATGTGTGTACTGTGTATATTTATTATGTACTGTATATATAAATACACATACATGCTTATATATATTTATGAAAAATATGTTATGTTTATATTTTAAATATATTTATATATAATATAAATTATATGAATATAAATATATACATGTAAATATTTTCAAAATATATACTGTATGTGTGTGTATTTATA
>NW_015638992.1:985818-986515 GCF_001515625.1 Sinocyclocheilus rhinocerous
GTGTGTGTGTGTGTGTATATAAATATATATTATGTAGTATTTATGTAATATAAAAATATTTATTCTTTAGCTTAAGTTAGAAATTTTTATATGTAATTATGCAAATTATATATTTAAATGTTTTGTATTTTATAAACCTTATTTGCATAAGCATTTCTATTATATTATACTGTATTTTATACATTATAAATACATGTTATATACTAATGTTACTTTTACAAAATATATATTTTATACATTAAGTATTTTATATCAAAGGAACATAAAAAGCATGCACATTGTCTGAAATACAGGTGCATAAAAATGCAAAACAAAGTCAGCACACTGTAGCATTATATACATACAAAGTATTTATGTAAAATACATTATAAAATATATAACGTATAAAATAATTTTTGGAATGTCACAGTTTAAAATATCATATGCATAAATATAAAATGTATTTAAATATATTTTTCAATATACATAAATTATTTAAACAAGTTATATTTATATATTAAAATAACAATATAACATATATGATTAATAATAATAAAATGTGACCCTGGAGCACAAAAGCAGTCTTAAGTCGCTGGGGTATATTTGTAGCAATAGCCAACAATACATTGTATGTGTCAAAATTATAGATTTTTCTTTTATGCCAAAAATCATTAGGATATTAAGTAAAGATAATGTTCCATGAAGATATTTTGTAAAT
>NW_015638992.1:986620-996108 GCF_001515625.1 Sinocyclocheilus rhinocerous
TATCTCGACCAAATATTGTCCTAGCCTAACAAACCATACATCAATGGCAAGCTTATTTATTCATCTTTCAGATGATGTATAAATCTCAATTTTGAAAAATTGACACTTAAGACTGGTTTTGTGGTCCAGGGTCACAAATAATATTTACAGACGTTTTTTTTTTAATATTTATAATAACTTTTGTATGTAAATGGTCTTTATTCCAGATCCTCTTGTTTGCGTTCCTGAAAGTGATCGAGGAAGGCAGTCACATGGTGATGATGGAGTGTCCCGAGACGGTCAACACGCTCCTGCACGAGTTCTTCCTCTGGGAACCTGACAATTCCAAAAAGGACACGGTTACCACGGTAACAGCCGACGAGGCCACAGCCGTCCAGACGCTCGCCGTCAGCACAGGGACGCCCAAGGTCAACAAGCCCCTTAACAAGTAACCTGATGATTGACGTTTTCGGGGTGAACCAATCAGAAGGCTGTTGATGGCAGGCTGTCAAACCGTCACCTTGGCTGAGAGCTGGTTTTTGGTCAGAAGGCCCGAGCGGGTGTCCAGACGGGGGTGAGAAAGATTTACAGGTTCGAAGAGACTCTCTAGCGGTGAGGGAAAAGCAGCAGCTGGTTTTAAACCAACGATGGTGGTTTATGACATCACAACGCCTTTGTTTCTCTATGCTACCTTTGGACAATATCTTTCCTTCTTGTGCTGTCTAAAGAAAAGGACTGATGAAAATCAAGTGTGTCCAAGTCCAGACGGGACTGAACTACGAGAAAGAGGAGGAGAATTTGCTGAGGTTGCTTTTAAAAAACCCAAGAGAGTGTTTAAAGTCAACATGAAACCCATTTTACTTCCATAATATGACACATTGGGCGTAGTACAAGTACAATTACGAAAAACAGCAGTTGCGTTAAAAATAATGAGGACTAATTAATTGTGATGGGAAAATAACAGGGTTGTTTTCATGCTGACTTTAAAGGACGTTTGTACAAAATCTGTGTTCACGTCAAACTAGTACTAACACGTTTTAACGTCTTCCCTCATAAATCAAATCCACTGCTTGGAGTTGAAGTGCGATTGAAAACAGATGTATGAGACACTCAGTCCTGATAAACCATCTTAAAAAGATAACGTACTGTAAACGAACACACACATTTAACTTGAAACAAATCATTCGAGTTAAAAAAAACAAAACAACAGATGTCGGTTCACATGAAGGATAAAAGCGAGACGAGCGAAAACATTGACCGCCGCAATGGGAAATTTTATGCACTTGTTCGTCTCCTAGCAACTAGAAAGTCGGGCATTAGAACAAATGCACGGTGAGAGAGAGAGATATAATGATGCTGCTGGCCACAACATGACACGGTGCTGAGGAAAAACAGGATATAAGCTACAGTATCACAGAGCAGATTGCATACAAATCTGAATTTAATATTGAAATGATATTGTGAATATCTAGTCATCAGGTTGATCCAATCATGTGCAATTATGCTCTACTGTACGAGGACAGACCGTCTGTCTATGCAAAGAATAACGGGGGGCTTCTGCATGCATCCGGCCGGTTACCATGAAAACAGCTAGTCAAAGGCAAACTGGATGAAGGATCTAACCCTCCATCACTGGAGATAATTAACAAAGACATCATGAGATCTCTGCAGGCTCCTCACGTTTATGCAATGAAAGCAGTCAAACATCACACATCATAGCAGATCAATTGGAGAAATTGTCAGGTTTTTAGGTAACTTAAAATCCCACTGATTATTTTACAAACTGTAGTTGCTTTTAACTAATAATTAATAAGAGAAAGGCAATTCAAACGTCCTGATATCAGAACTGCCTTCAAAAACAACTTTAAAAACAGAATTAAAAAACAGACTTTCATGTGCATGATTGCAGTTCAAAAGACTGGAGTCAGTAATATTTGATTTTTAAAATGAAATGAATACTTTTATTCAGCAAGGACACGGAAATCTTTACATTATAAACATCTTTACTGTCATTTTTGATCAATTTAATATTTCAATTAAATGCTGTTCTTTTGAACTTTCTATTAATCAAAGAATCCTGAAAAATTTTTATCCATTTCCACAAAGTACATTGATAATAATCAGAAACGTTTTTTTGAGCAGCAAATCAGCATATTAGAATGATTTCTGAAAGATCATGTGTATAATAATATTTCACAATGTTACTGTTTTTTACTGTATTCCTGATCAAATAAATGCAGTCTTGGTGACTTTTCAAAAACATAAAAATAAAAACTTACAGGCTCCAACTGTTGAAAGCTAGCATAACTGTTAATTCCCATTTCAACAACAACAAAATTATGCATTACAACAATAAAATACGCAGACTTAATTCTCACAATCCAACTACTAATAATAACTGAACACACGTCCTTCAGGAAGGAAATTGACACTTTTTTTGGATGTGCTAAGAAATGTAGACCTTGATTTATTTAACACGCTATGTGAATGATATAAGAATTGAAGATATCTAAAGGAAAAGCTGTGGACTGAATTGTGAGTGAATGAGTTTTTCTACAGTGATTACAGCTGGATGCCGGTGTTTAACATCAATCCCAAACTGACTTTCACACGATATGAATTTTATTGAGCCACTCCTGTGAATTAGAAAACAAAAAACAGTGTTTTTGACAAAAACTGTACTACCTTCTAGATAAAACAGCATATTTTTCATTCGTGTAAATGAACAGTATATGCATATCCCTTTTGGATTTATCTGGCCTTATCAAAGGGATGGAAATGATTTCTCTGACATTTGATTGGAGGAAGGATCACTGACAATTTTAGAGAGTTTGTAGCTACATGGTTTTAACATCATAAAGAAAATATATCCCAAAGATTTCATGTCTACTAAGCATCACTATTTATGATTGACTGAGAAAAAAATTTTAAATAAAAAATTCCACAGAGACTGTTAGGCCAGTATGTAACCACCTAGCAACCATGCAATACACCCTAGCAACCATGTAGCAACATTCTAAAAAACTTATAACATTCAGAGCATAACAACGCCCCTGGAAACCACCCATGTTGAGTTTACAATGTAACAGTTGCGTAACATTCTAGGTGGACGGATCTGACATTTGAAATTCCTTGTTTCTAATTCACAGACGGGAGCAATAAGACTTTTCTATGCTAATGGCAGTTCTGGCTTTCCTCTGAGCGCCTGGGAGTGTGTTTTCAGAAGAGACAAGAAACAATAAAATGAAACACAATAAACGAACAATACTGGCCAATACTGTTAAAAAAACTGCCAAAGGGAGTGAAAACGAGTCAGATGGACTAATACTTTTGGAGCGCGTGAGTGAAGTGGGTTTGGGGGAGATGAATATTATGTACAGATGCTGAATGACACTAATGACGGATGATGATGAAGAAGAACTCTTCTTCCTCTGGTCGTGTACTGATGTCAGTACCCCATTGTGAACATTGTGGTTCAGTTTGTGTCAAATGTGTGTGTTGCATATATCTATTGGAATGTACTATACCATGCACTGCCTGAAAATGTGTGCATATAAAATGTCATGAAAACTATATAAAAATGTGATTAATAAAAAAAAAAAAAATTTTTTTATATCTGTTTTTCCCCCTCCAAAACATCAAGAATTATTTATTTCTATGTCACACACACAGATGTTAATTTCTATAATTTCTCTCTCTCTCGAATACATATAATAGTAAAAATGCAGTCTTGTTTTATATAAATGATAATATATAAATTATATATATATAGTATTACATTTAAAAAATGCAGCTAATAATATAGTTGTAAAAGGCCTTATATTGACACAATCATAAATAATTGGGATTTGCATTTCATATTTGAATAACACAATTATCATTCATTCTGATTTTACATTTTCTGATGATATGATAATATCCCTTTAAAATGCTGGACAGTTGCAATCTCATCAAACAACCAATAGATGGAGTTAAAGATACTAAAACTGTTGTTTCTGAACACTGAAATAATAATATAATAATAATGCAATATTATTGTACCTAGTTGAATACATTGGTTTGAAGTATATTTCAAAAATGTATTTAAATGATTTAAAAATTCTAAATTGGTTACAATCAGGTACACTAGCTGAAAAAGAAAAAGAAAATGCCCTGTCTTGGATAAGTGTTTTGTTATAAACAAATACACACATTTCTGAGCAGCGCTCAGGAAGTCTTGAATCAAAGAAAAAGACCAAATATTTACTCTGTGCTGCGTCACAGCCTCCATCACCATGGAAACCAGCTCAGAAAGCTTTCATAATATCATGTGACTCGTGGGTCACATGACAGTCCCACCCTGCATGTATATTTTCATAAACCTTTACTGAGAAGTCAAATTTCTGTGTAGTCTGCCTGTCTGAGGCACTAATTATGACATGGACATATGGCGCAAGCGATTCATCTTCATACAGTATTTTAGTTGCTCGAAAGCATCTGGTGGTTTAAATGACATGAAATGAGGTTTGAGAGAAAAGCCCTGCGCTCTCGACATAATTCACAAAAGTAAATACAACATGTTGATTCAAACCTAAAACCAACTTAAAGGAGGAATCATTTTCTCCATGAGCTTGTGGTTTGAATCACCGTAATTGGTTGCATGATTTGACGAGACATGTTTATAACATCTGGTTATTTTGAAAATACTTCAGACAATTAAAAATACCTAATTACAACTCTCCCATTGGGAATCCATGTAAAGTTCATACAAACTGCCAGAATGAACGGAAAAAGAAGGACAGTTAAAGCCAAATGTATACTTTGGTGTCATTTTTTAACTTAAAATATATATTAAACAATCAGTTCAAAATTATGCTATGGAAATATAAGTTCAGGGGTTTTGGCCAGTTCATTTGCATTTATTCATTTTAATGGCACTGTGAATTAAATGACTGAATAAAACAACGTTAAAATAAAAGTTACAATTACAAAAATAAATCTAGAAATAAATACAGAATATATATAGATATAATTGAATAAAACAATGGTAAAAGTGATCAATATATTATGTGTGTGTGTGTGTGTGTGTGTGTGTGTATACATATACACACACATACACTAAAAAAATATATATATATATACAGTGGTGTGAAAAAGTGTTGGCCCCCTTCCTGATTTCTTATTTTTTTGCATGTTTGTCACACTTTAATGTTTCAGATCATCAAACAAATTTAAATATTAGTCAAAGATAACACAAGTAAACACAAACAAATGTTACAAAAGATTTCTATTTCAGATAAATAGTGTTCATATCGATATCGGAATTATATCGTATCGACCGAAATTAAGAAATATATCGTGATATCAATTTTGGCCATATCGTCCAGCCCTAAAATAATATTAAAAAATAAATTATAAATAAAAGTTGCAGTCTTAATTCTGGAATTACAGTACGTCAATAAAATGAGCAACTGTTCAAATTTCAATGGATAACAGATTTAATAGTCAGCTGTAAATACGAAAACAATTATTCTATACAGTAAATGGAAATACATTTTCAAATTGTTTTTCAAAAAACAATACATAACTTTCTGAAGGTTATTCTAATAATATCAGATGCCATTTTAAAATAAATGGGCAGTGTTTCTATTTCATTTCTGAACAGCACACAACAATGATTTATTTTTATTTAACATTTTCTGATAAATGACTGACAGGAGTCACAGGACACAGTCCAGAACATTAATATATTAATATGGGTGCTGATCACATTGAGACCTCATGGTCTTACCCTCTGACACTGGGACGAACTCTATTTCATTTGTAAACTCAATCCAGCTCTGTAAGCTGTCACGATGCATCACTGTGATTCTGCACATTAGATCCAGCAATGAAACACATCATAATACTTGGGCAACGGTTTGGTGTGGGGAAGAACAGTCCCATCAGACTAAATGACTGATTTCACCCATAATAAAATCTGCTAAATAAAGTCTTCTGCAAACACACACACATCTGGATGTGATTCCACCGGCGTTCCTTCATATCTTTCACTAAATGGCTTGTGTCCACTGCAGTTTTGTTTTATTCAACTGGCGGGTGATAAAAAGAAAAATCAGATCTGGGTATTTTTTTTATTATTTATTTGAAGAGAGAAACCCATAAAAACTTTCAGGCATGTTTTTTCCCCTAATTAAAATCAAATCTATTGTAGAATTCTCGTCATTTAACTCCTAGAAACAAATGGGTAACTGGGATTAATTTGTCCACACACTAAACCAATTTTACTTCTCTAAAAAATAAAGAGAAAGAAATAGGGAACAAATTATTTTTAAAACTACTTTTGTTGTTAAAAGTAAACGTAAACCACACTGTAAAATTATTTTTTGAAGTTGTAAATAAAGATTACTAGAGAGCGTTTTACTAGAAAACACTATTTCAGTCTTTCCACTTCAAAATCTCACATTTAATTCAATGTGTCACTTGCAGATTCTTTGTTATTATTTGTCAAATTTACTAGCAATTTGTTGCAAAAATCGTTTCTACACCATATTTTTATAACACAAAGTTATTGTGAATTTAAATTGTTAATTTAAATTCTATTAATTTTGACCACCTCTTTTCTACTGCTTTAAAATACATAGCTTAAAAAAATGATTGTTTCCGGCATGGGATTAAAAAAAAAAAAGTCAATAAATTTAACAAATTTAATTAAAAGGTAATTGCAACATTTTATCTTACAGTTCTCACTTTCTTCCTCTCAATTGTCTCAGAATTGTGAGAGATAAACTCAGAAATTTGAGATACAGTATAAACTAGGAATTGCAATACATAAGTCAGAATTACGAGATAAAAAGTCACAATTACCTTTTTTATTTTTTACTCGTCATTCCACGGCGGAAAGAAAAAAACAAACAAAAAAAATAATTAAAAGTCATTGTGGGATAAACAAAAAATTAAGTTTATAACAGTTCTTGTGGCGGGAAAAAAACAATTGCGAAATGTTAACAAAAAAATACATAAAATTCGCAACGTTGAGAAAAGAAGTCTGAATTGTGAGATTAAAAACTTGCAGTTACCCTTTTTATTTTTTGTATTCCAAGACCGAAACAAGCTTCTATATTGAATCACTCTCATGATCTTACCAAAACCATATGCTGTCATTTTTCCTGTGCAACACAAAAAGTAGCATTTTTGACGAATTTTCACAAAGCTATTCCCTTTCACATCCAGTTTTCCCATGCCGTAACCAAAGCCTCGTTTCTGGCGTCGCTCTCAGCCTCACCTTCACACCAACAGGTTCAACTCAACACAAACGCAGCCGAGACAGACATCGCAACAGGTCAGGACACATGTCAAACATCTGAGGTCCCCCGTTACAATAACAAAGCTCAAACAGCCAGGAAAGGAGCCAGAGCAGAGGGAGTCAATTCCAAATGTCTGATTGTATACGAAACAAACAAACAACGCACTCAGAATCTGGTTCTGGAACCAAAACCACAACTCTAATGCACATACTTGGTTTCAGATCATTGGTTCTTTTCAGGACAACTATCACCGTCGATCAAACCCGAACATCCAGTCAGGGGGGTCTGTGGCCACTTTAAGACTCATCTTCATGAAATCGAACATCTAGTTTCATACACTGAGGGCAAATACAATAATACTTCGCTTTTCCAATCCATTGCGACAATAAAATTGCGGTGCGCGAAATAGAGCGTGACAGAGAGCGAGCGGCCACTCTGGAAGCAAAGGTCGTTTTCTCCATTGGGAGTTCTGAGGCACAAACCGAACCAAACCCAGGATGAATCACAACACGACAAAGTTGACTTGAAAGAAAACAAAAAGTATATGAAAAGCAGAAAAAGACAAAGACGCAATGTCTTTTATGAGTGAATAAACTGTTTACTCACAGGAAAATTACATCATACCCTTCACTAGCGATTATCGTGAGCAGTGACGTCTAAGACAGCAAACAAGGAAAAATATAGTTAATTTCATACAGTAAGATATTTTCAATTTGTTTACAAAAATTAATTATTGAATTTTCATCAAAGTACACTGCTCCTTTTGAATGGCTGATGTAGGAAGATGCCATCCGCCTGTTTGAAAGGAATAATTCACTCAAAAATTCACTCAGGCCATCCAAGATGTAAATGGAATTTGTATCTTCATGGGAACAAATTTGGAGAAATGTAGCATTCCATCACTTGCTCACCAATGGATCCTTTGCAGTGAATGGGTGCCGTCAGAATGAGAGTCCAAACAGCTTTTAAAAAAAAAATCACAATAATCCACAAGTAATCCACACCACTCCAGTCCATCAGTTAACAACTTGTGAATCTTGTGAATCAACCAAAAGCTGCATGTTTGTAAGAAACAAATCCATCAAGATGTTTTTTTACCTTTTTACCTGTCTGAATCATGTGATAAATCTGCACAGATCAACAAACACACTGCTTTTGGTTTCACAAGATGTTATCTGATGGACTGGAGTGGTGTGGATTACTTGTGGATTACTGTGATGTTTTTATCAGCTGTTTGGACTCTCATTCTGACGGCAACCATTCACTGCAGAGGATCTATTGCTGAGCAAGTGATGTAATGCTACATTTCTCCAAATCTGATGAATTTTTAAATAGCCTGAGGGTGAGAAAATGATTGCCAAATTTTCGTTTTTGGCTAAATTATTCCTTTAATGCTTTATAGTTGCAGTTTTAGAGTTAACCTCGATGCCCACTCACACAGCTTGTGTAATCAATGTGTGTTAATAGCAGCATGTTACCCGCATTACCTGATAAAGCTCTAATGAGAAGTTTGCGAGCTGATTAAAGCCTCTATAACAGATTAAGCCCGGCCTGCCGTGCAGATTTAGAGAGCACTAACTTTGCCTCATCCGAGTTACCTAATTTTCCTTGCTCAGACCGGCTGATGAAATCGGTGTAAACTGTCAGAGATACTCGAGCTACACGACACAGCTGACAGACATTTTCCCGGTAATAGACGTTTCCAAGCCAAACTAGCTAAAGGCCTTCAAAGGAAAAGAAAACAGACATTTATCAACTGCCTGATTCCTGATCATCAGCACGTCACGGAGAGTATATAAATGCGCATAAACGTCTTATCTTCTTATATTCGTCTTCTATGTTCTTACATATAAATAATCTGGGGTCAGTATGTTTTTTTTTTCTTTTGAAAGAAATTACTACTTTTATTCAGCAAGGATGCATTAAATTGATTACAAGAGACAGTAAACAGACATAATGAGCTTTCTATTAATCAAAGAATCTTGTACTACATTTTCCACAAAACAAATATTACACAGCACAACTGTTTTCAACATAATCAGAAATGTTTCTTGAGCAGCAAATCAGCATATTAGAATGATTTCTGAAGATCACATTTTTACCTGTCTGAATCATGTGATAAATCTGCACAGATCAACAAACACACTGCTTTTGGTTTCACAAGATGTTATCTGATGGACTGGAGTGGTGTGGATTACTTGTGGATTACTGTGATGTTTTTAT
>NW_015638992.1:996222-1001793 GCF_001515625.1 Sinocyclocheilus rhinocerous
ATTCAGCAAGGATGCATTAAATTGATTACAAGAGACAGTAAACAGACATAATGAGCTTTCTATTAATCAAAGAATCTTGTACTACATTTTCCACAAAACAAATATTACACAGCACAACTGTTTTCAACATAATCAGAAATGTTTCTTGAGCAGCAAATCAGCATATTAGAATGATTTCTGAAGGATCATGTGACACTGAAGCCTGGAGTAATGATGCTGAAACTTCAACTTTGATCACAGGAATAAATTACATTTTAACATTTTACAACAGAAAACAGTTATTTTAGATCGTAAAAAAATATTTCTGTATTTTAGATCAAATATATGCAACCTTGGCGAGCAAATATAAGTATTAACAAGCATAAATGTCATTGTATCAGTGTCATTTATTGTAAGGATTTTTTTTTTTTCAACAAAACATTTAATTAAAACTAAAACAGTAGATGTAGTGTTGAAAATGAACAGTCCTTTTTTATGGTTAGTGGGTGATGTTGATCGTTAATGTGATTCACTACACCTGTGTGTACATGAGAAGAACTGACTTCATACATCCACTAAAAATCAAACACACTGAGACTTCAAAAAATGAAGAACAGCGAAGTTAATGTGGCTTACGTGTCCAAATACTGTAGTTAATTCTGTAGTCTGTGAAGTAAACAGAAACATAATAATGATGTAATCTCTGGACTGGATGGCATTTGCTAAGGATTTCCTGCTATCATTACATCAGAAAGTCTGTCATCTCAACATCACGTGACTCCGCTGGAAGCCTTTTTCGGGGTTCCAGTGAAGAGCACTTCAGTTTGAAATTCATCTCTATGGTCTTGGTTTACTTGTGTTTAGTAATTCACCATAGCGGCTTAGCGAGAAGAAGACAGGCTGCCGTGCAGATAAAGGCTTCGGTGAACAGCTTTGTTTGACACAAAAGCAGCTTCCACAGAATTGTGAAAGTGTTTGAAGTTACACATTATAATGTTGGGTGCGCGCTTATCTGAAAAGAGAAAGCGAAACAAAAAATGTGCTGTGTGGTCGGGCACAAAATGTTCCACTCTTTTTCCTTAGGACTAACAAAATGTGGGACTAAGGATTCAATGAAATGAAAGCTAAATGAGTCAAAGATGAAAAGCAATTAAAAGTTTAATACAGTGCAAGTATAAATGTAGTTTTTTCTGTACGTTAGAATGTGTGCTTGAATAATTCCGAGCAAAAATAATGACTACCATACATTTTTTTACCAAATTTTATATCATGATATATTTCTTAATTTCGGTCGATACGATACAATTCCGATATCGATATGAACACTATTTATCTGAAATGGAAATCTTTTGTAACATTATAAATGCCTTTATCATCACTTTTGATCAATTTTAAGCATCCTTGCTAAATAAAAGTATTAATTTCTATAATTTCTTTCCCAAAAAAATAATACAAATTATACTGAATGGAATAGTGTATAATGTTACAAAAGCTTTTTATTTCAGATAAATGCTGATCTTTGGATCTTTCTATTCATCAAAGAATCCTGAAAAAAAAAAATTTACTCAACTGTTTTAAATATTGATAATCAGCAAATCAGCATATTAGAATGATTTCTGAAGGATCATGTGACACTGAAGACTGGAGTAATGATGCTGAAAATGTAGATGTATGGTCACAGGAATAAATTACATTTTAAAATAGAAAGCAATTTTAAATAGTACAAATATTTCTAAATTGTACTGCTTTTGCTGTACTTTGGATCAAATACAGTGGGTACGGAAAGTATTCAGACCCCCTTAAATTTTTCACTCTTTGTTATATTGCAGCCATTTGCTAAAATCATTTAAGTTAATTTTTTTTCCTCATTAATGTACACACAGCACCCCATATTGACAGAAAAACACAGAATTGTTGACATTTTTGCAAATTTATTAAAAAAGAAAAACTGAAATATAACATGGTCCTAAGTATTCAGACCCTTCGCTCAGTATTTAGTAGAAGCACCCTTCTGATCTAATACAGCCATGAGTCTTTTTAGGAAAGATATTGTTCAAAAACTTTTGACTGGTAGTGTAGGCTGATTATTCTTATAGATTGAAACAAATGTGCTTCAGCCAGAAAAAAAGGGTATGAAAAGTGCTCCGAGTCGCTGCAGAAAACAAAGAAAATTGAACAACAACAAAATCTGGAAATGTTGTTGGAGACGGGCTTATTTAAAATGCAAGCTCTGCCAGCAGGAGGCGCTTTTAGAGCGGTAGAACTAGCGGTTTCCCCGGTAACGGCTGTAATCAAAGCAGCTCCGCTCATGAACGCTTCTTTATCAGATAAATTGAAAACGCCATCGAAACTTTTCTGAAGACAGTCCTTTCCCTTCAGAGATACATTCATATAAAACACCCGCGCCGTGTTATGATTTTGAAACGTGCAGTGCTCATGTTTATTCAACGAAGTCAAACGCCACAAATAAATCAATGTATGGGAAACTGGTAATGCATATCGAAATATCGGAAATGTGTTTAAAAATCATATCACCGTTATTGAAAAAAATTATATCGCGATACATATTGATATTGAATTATTGACAAGCCCTAACTTAACGAAACTCTGGTAATGTATATCGAAATATCGGAAATGTGTTTAAAAATCATATCACCGTTATTGAAAAAAATTATATTGCGATACATATTGACATTGAATTATTGTACAGCCCTATAATGAACCAAAATGTGAGACACTAAAGACACTAAAATGTGATTGAATGTAGCAACAGTTCATGTACCAAAAAATCTTGTCTTGGACATTCAGATCAGGAATAATTGTCATTAAAGGGGTCATATGATGCTGCTAAAAAGAACATTATTTTGTGTATTTGGTGTAATGAAATGTGTTTATGCGGTTTAAAGTTAAAAAAACACATTATTTTCCACATACTGTACATTATTGTTTCTCCTCTATGCCCCGCCTTTTTGAAACGCGTCGATTTTTACAAAACTCATATGACCCCTTTAAAATAGTCTATTTAAGGATCACACTGCAGCCTCAAAAAATAAAGAATTGCAAAAAATTGCCACTATTCATTATTACGTTTTTAATCATATAAAATATAATAAAAATGTTGTACGATCACTTTCTTTTACATATTTTAATACGTACAGGTCAGAATAAGTGTTTTCATTTTTACATAAATATATGCTATGCTGAATGACAATGTAACATTAATCATTCACCCATATTTTTGATATTTTATTTTCACAAAAGTTTTTTAGTAGACACTTTTCTTGCACTTAATATGCCTTCTATTTATATAAAATCACTTTTGTAAATTTTATTTGATGCAGACTCTAGATTGGGATGCCTTGTCTTTGACCCAAAACTGAAAAAAAAAGGTTTTGTAACAAACTATACAAGCAAACATTTGCTAACAATATTTTTGACAACATGTTATTAAATCCAAAGTGATTCACTAATAGACAATTGACACATTTCTGTAGGTCAAAACCTAGGCCAAACTAGGGATGCGCCGATCCGATATTCATATCGGGTATCGGCTCCGATAGTGCCATTTTTCTCGGATCGGGTATCGGTCAGAGAGAGTCGATCCAAATCCGAGGTTTTTTCTTTTCTTAAAACTTCACTGGTATCGGATCGGTACCGAACCCTAGGTATCGGAATCGGTATCGGAGGCGAAAAAGGCGGATCGGAGCATCCCTAGGCCAAACCAAGGTCTGTAGTTTAATGTTTTCACGTTTTA
Source organism: Sinocyclocheilus rhinocerous (assembly GCF_001515625.1). Taxonomy (NCBI): domain Eukaryota; kingdom Metazoa; phylum Chordata; class Actinopteri; order Cypriniformes; family Cyprinidae; genus Sinocyclocheilus; species Sinocyclocheilus rhinocerous. Next base: position 999,956 of record NW_015638992.1, read on the forward strand.
TTCTACAACAAAAAAAGACATTAGTAAAACCCTCTTTTTTGAATTTATGAATGTTGTTCAGCTTATGATGAACAAAATGTGTAAGAGACGAGTCATAAACTTTTCATGGTCATAGATTTTCTGCAACAATCCAAAATCCAATGGAAAAGTCCTATGGATGACACTAAACTTCCAGGTTGGCCTTCAAAAACACGTCATCCCCGCAGCGCTATATAAGAGGGTGGTAATGTGTTTCTTGTCGCTAACGTCATTTTGGTCAAAAACGGCTAAAACAATTAGCTTAAACATTCATGCTTTATGTTTACATCCACGACATGCCAAAAAAGTTCATGTTCACAAGTGACTCCTGTATTCCATAAACACACAGAACGATAATTTACTCACTCGTACATTTAAATGCAGTTGTCGCTCCCAAAATATTCCAGTGTGTACGTTGCTATTGTGATTCAGTATACAACCGTCACAAATAAATGGCATGTTATGACACCTAAATATACTGGCAAATATCTAGTATTTTGTAAATCACAGACATCAGCACGCTGACATTTCCAGTTAAAGGTGAGGCGTGTTATTTTCACAACAATGGAGTCACTAAAACAATTACAACTAAAGACTAAAGCCTATTTTCAAAGGTATTTCTTGAAGTCTTTGCAACCGATGGTCGGCCAGACAGATAAGATTGTCTTGAGTTTTGAGTCACACTGTTCAGGTGAATCAACCCATAAATGATTGATGGTTTTCTCTGCATGTTGAACTTGGAAAGAAGAAAATAGTCTAACATCAGAAGTTAAATAAACTATCATTCCATCCTCTTAAATCTCTCAGCAAAGACATGCTTCACCGTTTAGCACTCTGTCCTTTCTCCAAGACACACAGGTGCTGAATCACGCAGTGGGAATATTACGAGAGTCAGATAACTCCAGACTTTGGACAGGTTGCAGAGCGAACGTGTGCCATGCTGCCGTACGGTCAGACATTTATTTTTGTGAAGGTCTTCCATCTGCTTTGCATTAGCTGACTCCAACACTCTCTATGCTGAGAGCCGATGTGTTTCAGTGAGTCACTAACGGATCACTGCAGAGTCTCACGTTCACCCTTCCTGGCAGACAGCGGCGTTGGTTAACGGCCACGAGTTTCAAGGTATTTCGCTTGGGAAGGACTTGATGCTTTTAAATGTAATGGCACACATTTCGCCTAAGCAAGTTCAAGGAGAACATGGAAAACATGCTGTTTTTCACAACTGTAAACCAAGTCAAGTGCAAGTCACATAAAAACATCTCAAATATTCACATCGCAATTCAGTTTGTTTTTCTTAGAGCATGGACCACAACACATTTCACAGAAAAGTTAGCCTGAGTACTTCCAAGTCAAAGGTGACGGGCCAGAAAAACTCAAGCGTACCTGCATTAACACGCAGAAAGGTAACCGATGCACACAAGCAAACAGCAAGAGAGATTACATGCAGGCCTATTGATTTTATTTTGTTGTTTATTTTAAAAATGAAGTCATTCGCAAACGCATGCCAAACTACATCCCGCGGTAATCCTGTAGCGTCGTGCAGCATGTTTAAAACAGTTACGAGCTGCAGGGCAAGCTAAGCGCTCAAAAAGTGTGACGAAAAGCGTTGCGCATCCATTGACCTAAAGGTGCAGTTCAGTCTCCATTACTTGAGGAAATGAATATAAGAAATTCAGCCACAAGATGATAAAAGATGCATGTAGACTCACATCTGAATGTGGATGTCTGTCTGCATTAGTTATATAATAAATAATAACTATCAACATCAATTAATAATAGAAATATATATATATATATATATATATATATATATGAAGAGT
>NW_015638992.1:1002419-1003161 GCF_001515625.1 Sinocyclocheilus rhinocerous
TGAAGAGTTCATTTGCAAAAACCGATAACTCATTTTTATTTTATTTTTCAGAAATCACATTTTTTTATTGCGGATTCCAAGTAATATCAATCAAACTGCAGTTGGGTTGTTTTGATTAAGTAATAATAACTTAAACAAATACAGGTAATTTACAAAATTAAAGTTCATTGAAAGTATGTTTTTTTTTACATATTAAAAGTTTGTTTTATAGCAAAAGCAGATAACCCCAACAGTCATTTTTTGGCAAAAGCAGATAACTCCACATTTCATGCTTTAGAGTTAAAAAAAAAACACTGGTTTAATCTTTGTAATCTTCTCAGATGACAATGTAGATGCCTGACAAACGTTGTTGTTGTTGTGATCATAAACTGTATGGATGTGATTACATGCAATACACAGAGCTTGTCCCTCACCATTGTAACGCGCTGTTTTTGCAAGGTTCCGTGAAAACGTTTCATCTTTTATTTTCCTTTTTCACAGATATCACAGGTTTATCAAGTTCGTCGAAATTATCTATCCTCGATCACTTTGAGTCAGCTTTGACGAAACTCCTCTCAGCTAGCACGTCTTTTCAAAGTGAAAGTAGCCTTGTCACCTGACCTGAATACAGCGCGCTGATTCGCTAAAATGGACTTATCGGCTTCTGTTCAAAATTCTGCAGTAAAACATGAACTCTCGATGCCTTGAAAGTAGACAAAACCGGCTTTTTTGACAAAACGTATTTAGGGTTCAGATCGCGCTA
>NW_015638992.1:1003677-1004215 GCF_001515625.1 Sinocyclocheilus rhinocerous
ATCAAGTTCGTCGAAATTATCTATCCTCGATCACTTTGAGTCAGCTTTGACGAAACTCCTCTCAGCTAGCACGTCTTTTCAAAGTGAAAGTAGCCTTGTCACCTGACCTGAATACAGTGCGCTGATTCGCTAAAATGGACTTATCGGCTTCTGTTCAAAATTCTGCAGTAAAACATGAACTCTCGATGCCTTGAAAGTGGACAAAACCGTTTTTTTTGACAAAACGTGTTTAGGGTTCAGATCGCGCTATATGTGTGAAGAGTTTATTTGCAAAAACCGATAATTCAATTAAAATTTTTTTCAGAAATCACGTTTTTTTATTGCGCATTCCAAGTAATATAAATCAAATTGCAGTTGGGTTGTTTTGATTAAGTAATAATAAATACAGGTAATTTATTAAATTAAAGTTCATTGAAAGTATGTTTTTTTTACATATTAAAAGTTTGTTTTATAGCAAAAGCAGATAACCCCAACAGTCATTTTTTGGCAAAAGCAGATAACTCCACATTTCATGCTTTAGAGTTAAAAAAAAAACACT
>NW_015638992.1:1004274-1005252 GCF_001515625.1 Sinocyclocheilus rhinocerous
AAAAACACTGGTTTAATCTTTGTAATCTCCTCAGATGACAATGTAGATGCCTGACAAACGTTGTTGTTGTTGTGATCATAAACTGTATGGATGTGATTACATGCAATACACAGAGCTTGTCCCTCACCATTGTAACGCGCTGTTTTTGCAAGGTTCCGTGAAAACGTTTCATCTTTTATTTTCCTTTTTCACAGATATCACAGGTTTATCAAGTTCGTCGAAATTATCTATCCTCGATCACTTTGAGTCAGCTTTGACGAAACTCCTCTCAGCTAGCACGTCTTTTCAAAGTGAAAGTAGCCTTGTCACCTGACCTGAATACAGTGCGCTGATTCGCTAAAATGGACTTATCGGCTTCTGTTCAAAATCAACAAGGGCAACATGAACTCTCGATGCCTTGAAAGTAGACAAAACCGGCTTTTTTGACAAAACATGTTTAGACTTCAGATCGCGCTATATGTAGAGAATATTGCACGGCAATCAGCTCTTTTTTTTTAAAGTGGCGTTTATCGGTTTTTGCAAATGAACTCTTCAATTCTCTTCACAAGTGTGACATATTTAAATTATTAGAGGGTCACTTGTTTAACAGAAACTACCTCTGTATTGTTCCATGCAACACAGTGAGCTTAGAGCTGATATGATTTAGAGTCGCATTTGTGTTATAAAATAAAATAAAAAAGAGTGAAAGGGGAGTAAAGAATCAGGAAGGGCAGGTGTGAAAGTTCAAGGAGCGCAGACATAACAGCTATGTTGTGGTATGGGTGAACAGTGGTGGTGATGGGCTCAAAGGTCACTGGCTTGCTGGCAGCCCTGCCATGTAACACACATGAACCTCAAGGACATGTTATGCATGAACCCAGTAAAAGCATAGGAGAAATACAACAACAGATACATGGCAGCAGTGATGAAGTATAATATCTATCAGGTACTTGCATTGTTCAGAAATGATCCTGTTGTAAGCCTACCACAGAAAAAAAA
>NW_015638992.1:1005712-1043345 GCF_001515625.1 Sinocyclocheilus rhinocerous
AAAAAGGAAGAGTAAAAAAAGTATAATACTTTTTTCATAGCTGTTTATTCCTGCCTTCAGAAGAGCAGCTTGCCTTTTTGCATCTCTTGCAATGCATCCGCAAGAGACAAAAGTGTCATTCTGCTGTAAAAAGTGAATAATTGAATAATAAAAAAATGCAAAATAATTTTTACATTAATAAACTATATCAAAGTATCTTAAATAAAAAAATAACTTGCATAATTAAAAATTAAATTAATTAAAAGCCAGTGATAGAGTTAAGTGACTCTCTCTGAAGAGAGTCTGGCAGAATAAGTGTGAATTATATGGATTGTCCCACATTACAGGTGTCGAGCATGTGGTGTGCAGTGGGTGTTTGAGGTTTTGAGCATCCTCAGGCCCCGTCCAGGGAGAGAGGGGGAGATCCAAGACTGTGCCGCGAGTGATTAGAGTCTACGGTAATCCGACCCATCCAGTGATCAGCGAGCTGGTAGAGGAGGAGTCTCACACAGGGAGGAGAAAGACTGACAGGGACCAAGGGGAGTTCTCCATGCGCACACCCCTACAAACATACACACGCAACTCCTGCTCTCACACATCGCTTTGCACACAGGCAGGGATCTTACGCACGAAGGACTTTGCATGAGATGACACCAAACCAGGATCTGGACAGCCTGCAAGCTTCACATAGCACATGGTAAGTCTGGAAGCACTGAAGGAACAAGCTTAGACGGTTTAAGTACTTTATAAACAGATCGCAGTGAGGTTTGTCTCAAAATGATATTTAATTTGGATTGACAGTAAGTCAGTAAATATACGGTTTTATGGAGTAATGGTGTAGATGAGAATGTTGAAACAAATCTGAAAATTAATTTCAGACTAAAACACCAAGAGCTTGTCGGATTTAGTCTTAAATTTGGTTTCGGTCTACATTGGTCTAAACCCTACATGAGGGTGAAGATCTGGAACGAATTAAGGTTTACTAAAAATGTGTTGGCTTCACTTAACAGCTCTGTTGCGAAAACCATAGTGAACCGCTGTGCTGTCTACATAGGCATCTTAACTGAGAGGAACCTCATAAGGGATTGATTTGAAACGCTCTGCGTTGGGACTAACTCTAGTTACTAACGCTCTGCATGGGAGACTTGACTCAAAATTGATTTTTTAAGAGTCTGCATGTTTACAAGCTAACAATATGATACTCTACCAGACATTAATGGGAACTGGGTAAAATTTCAATCGGATTCAACAGTTTATTGATATGGGAGAAGCCTTAAATTGCTAGTTTTTGCACATCCACCTGCTTCTCCATTAAGGACCAAATAATGCTAATTTATGCTGCTGTCTTTAACCAAGTGCACAAAGTTCATTCTGCCTATTTGGATTGTGTGTTTCAGATCTGGAATCCTAAAAACGGACAGAAACCACCTGAACCCAAAGCACAGGCTCATTTCCAAAGTGATTTACATTGCAAAGCCGCAATCTACTCATCTTGGACTTGCGTAACCAACTATGTCAAAGGATGAGGAAATTCCGAGCCCACCTCCAGAGTGGCCGGAAGAAATCTTAATGTAAACATATATCGGAAAAGCCTGGAGGAGAAGTCATCATGAGAAGGAATCTCTAGGACACTGGTAGAGTACTTAATAACCAACCCACAGAAGACTCTCACCGTCGACTCATTACATGGATATACAGTGTGGATGGACAGCTCACGCTAGCGCCTCCATGAGGGATTTGCCCTCCCCTCCTGTTGCCTGAGGTCAACCCAACACAACGCCACCTTGATAAGTCTGGCTTAGCTGGCCACTTGGTAAGGACACATCTTCTTTTGTTAGCATAAGCTGCTACTTACAGCCGGGGTGTTAAACACTGCAGAGCGCCACAGATTCAGGAAGTGCCACTGTGCCAGAGCGCATAGATCATGATTAGTAAACAGGTTGTTACATTAACTGAATCAAGATGCTGAAGTTTTCCGCACTTGGGGAAGTCATATCATCTCAGAGATTACCAAGACATCTGTGTTTGTCTCTTGATAAGAAATATTGATCTTATATTGTTTTATCAGATGCTTTAGACAGAAAGGGGAAGTCCCTGTTTGGTGTTTTTTACATTAGACCACAACAAAGTCCCCTAGGAGAACCTTTGATTCCTGCCCTAGACCTTCAGGCCACCATTCATCACTTACAGTCCATTTGAGTTCAACAAGCTTGACAAAGTCTTTTTTTAACCCATACCTTTGCAAAGTGGATCTCTGTCGGGCCAGAGGTATTTATGGGTAGTTTGATGTTTCCAAAGAGAATCTGTTGGTATTCAGGAACTCCCTTTGGGTTCATCCGCATTTACTCTTGTGACAAAATCTATTGCATCCCAAATATGCACTAGTAGATATTCTTATTGAGGACTGTGATTATTCCCTTTTGTTTCATACATTTAGAAAGGCTGATATATGGCAGCTGACCCGTAGAGATGACCTAATCATACTCGTCTATGGGATCTGGTGCATTTTGAGGTGCCAAAGGCATGGCAGGTTAAGCTTATATTCACTTGAGCCTTTCAACTCCCGTAACCTGGGATTCAATCGGGCTTAGCTTGCAAGCCTGAGTAAGGTCTGCACTGTAAAATCGATGCTTTCGCCCACACTCTTTCCCCTAGACCTCAGAGGGAACTCTCAAAATCGGCTTGCAGGTGCAGCGTTATCCATTCGAAATGCGACCCTGAGCTTTGACACGTTTCATTTTGATCCCCGCGCATTTTTCCAGATAGAAGATCTTGGATGGGTGCGTTTGTTTTCTCTGCCTGTCCTGCTCCGACATGCTCAGAGCAAGCTGCATTCAAGTGTGCCAGTCGCTAATCATCAGGACGTTTAAAATGCCATCACGCACAATAGCACCAGGGTTTTATTTGAGTGCGATCTGCTCTTCGGCACGCAGAACTGTCTGGATTGAGGCGAATTTCTTCATTGGCTTGCGAAAGCAAACATTCGTGGCATTCAATCCAGACCGTAAAATTCCACGATGCAACTGATTTATGCTTTACAGATTTGACTATCCATTTGTAATATCTGATAACACAGCTGTTGCCAAACAAAAAACAACAACTATGGAAGTTCTAAATCATGCATACATGATTAAAACGGTGTTGAATACATTGCGGTTTTGCATGCATTAATCAGGATGGGATATGCAAAGGTCACGTCCTTTTCGGCTATTGATCACTGGAGCGACGCACATGTGCATGTCTCTCCATTGTGCATCTGGGCTTTTATTCCTGTCAGATGTTCCAGTCTTTCCCTACATGATGTAAATTTTTACTACCAGCCACAAAAAATAACATGGGTGAAAGATGGCAGGAAATGCACTCGCAGCATTCACACAGAGCGGGCAAAATTACTGCTCTAACCTTTGGAAGCTCGGTTATATGATGATATCAAATTCCTGCCGCAGTAAATCCTCAGTGGAGCCACAAATTAAACCACAGAACTAAACTGTTGACTGGGCCCACATGGAAACTCCATGGGACTGAATGCCTGTCAGTCACAAACTTCTGCACATGCCCTGTCCTTTGTGTGTTTGTTTAGTGAATAAAACAGGAAAATTGGATATACTACATAGCTACTAATACCAGCTGTATGAAGATATTCACCCTCATGTCATTCCAACTTCCAATTTGGGGTAAAAACAACATTGGAGCCCATTGAATCTCTTTTTAGTATCTCTTGTGTTCATATTTGAGGGTGAGTAGATTTTTAGGTGAACTGTCCCTGTCACCACATTTTACTTAACATAAATCAAGTACTTAATATAAATCTACTACAATGAATTATCCAGACTTTACCCTTTTATATCACTAAATATAATCAAAGGGAGTTGAAATGCTTTTAAATTACACTGCTTAAAATTGGCAAAAAGCCCAAAAATAAAACAAAACAAGGTAAAATGTTGGACAGAAGATGAGAGTACCGTTTATTCTTCTGTAGCAGATCCAACTCTGTCCATAAGAGACATCAAGCTGAGGACAACAGGTCAGGTTCAAACCACCTCCATTTATTGGCTCTGGAAGAACATATGGGACATAATATCCGTTGCCCTAACCTCCTCCCACATTATACACAATATTGACTGAGAAAAGTGAGAAGAAAACATGTGCATCTTGCCTCGCCAGAATCAATTTTCGCGATCTGAGCTGACGCATTACAACAATTACTTATGTTTAGAATTCTATACATTAAAGCACATAAAAAGATGCTACCATAAATATATTTAATAAGAAATAAAGAAATTAAAATGACTGGTTGAATATTCATCCCTCAATTGCTATCTCTGCACATACCAATGACAATGACGTTTAAGAATAATGTTTGTATGAACCAAATATTCCCTCATAACAGTCGTACATATTCACATTATACCCTGTAGAACCACCAAACCAGTGCACAAGTTGGATGCAAAGCAATAGAATGCATTACAGAGTAAGAGAAGGTAACTTGACACTTAAATGTGACACCTCATCAGAGGAATCTCCATAGTTAACCTTTTCCCACTTTATACACTGTGCACAGACTGCTAATAAGTTGGCTCCATATGTGTCCAGTAAAAGTAGCAAGGTAACAATACACAAAATCACACATGTATGCTTTACTTAGAACATATTCAGTTTAATATTTAATAAACTTTAACTGAATGAACACTTTTAAACATACTGATATTAACTGGGAAGAGTGAGAAGAAAATGTGCATCTTGCCTCATCAGCGTCTAATTTTGTGGTCTGAGCTAATGTAACTCCTGCATTCTCCAAAGGCACTGATAAGTTTCGCAACACATTAGATGAATGTGATAGGCAAATGCCACAAGCCAAATTCAAACCCACATCACCTGCATAAGCACCTTGGCACAATGTTCTGAAGCATGTGCAATAATTGAGCAATTATTTTCCTGTTGAAGCATCTGTCAGGGTTGTGCAAAATGTTTGAGTGTGAATTTAAACTGGCCACAACAAACAGGAAATTGAATGGGATGGAATTTGAAAAAACTGAAATTTGACAGAGCAGGTTACTTTTGATATGAAACTAAGTCTCAGCTGTTAAATTGTGTAATTTTTTAAAGAAATTCAAACAATAAATACCGTTTTGTGGCTCTTTAATGTGTCGTGACAGATAGCTCTAGCTCCTCAGCTCAACCGATCATCTCTTCCTCTTTACTAGTTATACAGGTAGCACAAAATAAACATGAATGAACATCAGAAGGTATCTTGTTTCAGCATGTGGAAAGACGTCAATACACACCATTTTTCAAGTTCAAGTCCACCAATGTTATTCTACTCTCCTGTCTGGGGTGCGTTTCCCAAAAGCAAATACGGTCACAAGTTCCGTCGTTGCCAATAGAATTCAATGGAACTAACGACCATAGTTAGCTAACGATGATTTTGGGAAATGCATCCCCTGGTTTGTTTTGTCTGACAAAATGGTTATTATGATTGGTCAGATCGCCTGTCAATCAAACTCCTGGCGAAGGGTCAGTTGGAAAAGAAGTTTCACAAGAATCTACTGAATTGCAATTCTAATTATACAACACGGGTAATGCACTCTGTGAAATTAAGTGTTTTTCAACCATAGAAGACAAACATTTGAACAGGTAGCAAACATGTACGGCCTATAAACCTTTAAATTTTAAGGCTTTTTAAAGCTTACATTAAAATTTATGATAAACTTTGTTGTTCTAGTTAAAACTCACATGAATTTCTTTTAACTTGATTTGAATTCTACATTCATTTAAACTCCAACTGCATTGTAAAAAATGAATTGAATTATAATTGAAAAGGCATTCTCCATTCTCCTGAATGGCGTACGATCTTTACACTGTCAAAACGAAAGCATGTCGCTAACGCACAATGTTTCAGCCTCTTCGTAAAGATATATGCATCGTTCAGCGTAACGTATTGAAGTGTTAGTTCCAGGGTTATGGACCGATTTTACACTCGTTCACAGGTTCAGAACGTGACAGCTGTTGTATTTCAGACATAGCATCCACACATGGACTGGCTGACCTCCAAATACACAAACTAAATGCTAAATGGTGTCTTTCACAGCTGTCGACTAACACTTCCAGTAAACATGCCATTTCTAAGAGCAGATGCTCAGAGCCTTTGTCAGTGTTTATGGCATATTTTGAAATTGAGCCCGAATGTGACATCATGTTTAGTTTATATGCAACATTTAGGGTCAGCAGATGATAGGACACATTGGCATAACAACTGATAACTTAGCATGCTAACTGCTCCTCTGTTTAAATACGCATTCAGAAATTAAATACACAGAGACTAGCAAACTGTTTCAACAATAGATGTTGAAATAGTTGATTATGCAGTCTAGTTATGTAACCACTGGCCGATTTGTAAGTGACCCACTTCAACTGCTGCAAACATTTCATATACCTAAGCCCGTATAAAGTATCTGGACCCTTTTAGACGTAATTAGCCAGATGTAAAAATGTCTTAATGTCATTGCATTAGATAACAACATATCAAAGCAAGTATCTCAAATGCGGCAGGATCTTTTCTTGAAACTAAACTTTCTTTTTCATTTTTGAAGGCTCAGTGTGTTTGAATCAGCTGGTGTTTTGGTGATTTTTAGGTGTAGAGAAATCACATTAACTCTCAACATCATCAAGTAACCATAAACAAACAAAATACTCTTTCTTTTTAATACGACATCTATGATTTTGTCAAATGTGTTTTGTGCATCTTTCTTTACAGTAAATGACACACACTTTGACATTTTATCTAATGCAATGGCATTCAGACATCAAGTCAAACACAGGTATGTATGACTGAATCTAATGATGGGGTTGGCAGCTGACATTTGACAAGTTTGATTGAAGATTTTAGATGCATTTATATTTGATTTAGATCTTTATATCAGACACAGCCAAGAATGAGCAGTCTAGAGATAAAGTCGTACTCAGAATTGTTATATATAAATGAGCTACTAATACCAAAACTTTAATTAGCCCACAAAGAACCTTTAAATAAACTTCAGCCTATACTAGCACACATGCACTGAAAAAAGGTGTAGGATATACTTAGAAACCACTTTAATTCAATAAATATTGCTAATAAAATTCACAATTACAAAGAAACGGCAAGTAGGACTTTGAATTAAACATTACATTTTGAAGTAGAAAAACAATACAAATGAAAGCAAAACAGATAAAAACAAAAAAAAGTTAAATATGCATCGAAAATACATTTTGAAACGATTTTCACTCAGAAATTGCTAGTAAATTTCACAAATAATTACAGAAAAAGGTAAGTAACACATTGAATTAAATGTGAAATTTTGAAGTAGAAAAAGTGAAATAGTATTTTGTTGTAAAACGTACTCTAATAATCTTTGTTTACGACTAATATACATTTTTTTACAGTGTATAAAATAAATCTGAATAAATATATAATGAATAGGGATGTAACGGTATGAAAATTTCATATCACGGTTATAGTGACCAAAGTTATCACGATTATCAATATTATCACGGTTTTGTTAAAATTAGATGAACATGTTCAAAAAGAACTGATACACACACTGAAAGTTGCGAGGCCTTCACCCAAACGGCTGAAGTGACCAAAGCTTTACGCGCCTGTGCTTTTCAATGAAGAGCGTAAAGTAGGTGTCACGCGTCATCAGAATTTATCATGTATTAAGTGGCTTCACCTTTCACCCTACAGTTTATGGCTCTAAAACACAGAGTTCTTGAACTGTAATGTTTAGCTGATGTGTTTTATTGAGGCTGATTATTTGGATAAATGCGAGTGACAGGACTGAAAATGGGAAAGGGTTCTTACAGTCATGTTAAATGTAAGGTTAATTGAAAAGGCCTGGACAAGTTTGATCTATTTTCTACACTGTTAAAAAAAGAAAAGAAAAAAGATTATTGGAGTATGTTTTAAAATAAAATACTGTTTCAGTTTTTCTACTTCAAAATGTAAATCAATTCAAAGTGTTACTTGCTGTTTCTTTGTAACTGTTGGTGAAATTTACTAGCAATTTCGGAGTGAAATTGTTTATACACCAAATTCTTTCCGGTAAATCAGATCTTACTATAATTTTAAACAAAGTTAAATGTCAACCTCCCCAGCTTAAAAATGTTTGTTTTCTTATTTATACAAACATTAAGGGAACGTTCCATTTTGTAAATATTTTGGGAGCGTTACTTTTGAATGTTCTCGGAACTTTCTGAAACTAGTTAGTAGTAATTAACACAACACAACATTAAACGTTCATCCAAATTAAAATGTAAAAAAAAAAATGCATTCTTTAAACGATGTTTAAATTAAAAATTTTTGTGCTAACATTTTGGGAATGTTATTAAAGACCAGTAACTTTAAACAAACGCTCTATTATTGTTACTGGCAGAATGTTTGTTCATAACTTTGAGAAAACATAGCCAGTACATTCTGAGAATGATTCCCGTTAAAAAAAAAAAAACTTAAAAAAAAATCTTCAAAAACAACTAGATCAAAAATAACAGTGGAAAAGTGATGGAAATTCAAAAGATGTTGCCAAATATGTTTTAGATAGCAAGAATTCAAGTTTCAGTACATTTACTGGAAATTAAGCATGAGTGACAAACTACCAGTTTCCTGAGTTCTGGAAAGCTTCTCACTTGAATTCGAACATGAGAACCTTTCCAGAGCTGATAGAAACTTGTTCAGGAAACAGATAGTTTGTCACACTGTATGTTTTCTAATCATTTGCAATTACCAGTAGAAAACTTTAGACACACATGCAGTCATATAATTTACAGCTGGGTGTGTTCAAGTTGACAACAGCAAATGCGAGTCTATGGGTGGGCGGTACGAGCAAAACCTCATATCACAGCATGCGTAATATCATATGACGCTAACAATATAAATCACAACGTTGTTTTTGGCGGTAACACTACACATAATGGTTTATGTATTAAATAACCATCTGGCAATGGCTATTTCTGTATAATACAGTGAATTAAATATATTACCGTTTTATTTTGGTTTGTGTCCATGCAGTTCCAAAATATCGGATTATTTACAACAAATGAACAATATAAAGTCTGATATCATTGCAAAACAGCTTCACGTTATGAAAAACTTTAGTTTAAAACAAGAGTCAAATTATTTAATGGGCAGTTCTGAATCAAAATTCTGATTGGATGAGCCAAAGTCGAATTCTATACTAATGCATTAAGCTGTCTGACATTACGTTATAGATCAAAGGTGTGGGGTCAGAAAGATTTTTTTCAAGAAATGAATACATTTATTCAACAAGAATGCATTAAACTGATTAAAAAAATGATGTTCATAATGTTACAAAATATTTCTTTTTCAAATAAATGCTGTTCTTTTGAACTTTCTATTCAAAGAATCCTGAAAAATAAAATGTATCACGGTTTCCACAAAAATATGAAGCAGCACAACTGTTTTCAACGTTGATAATACTCAGAAATATTTCTTGAGCAGTGTATCAGCATATTAGAATGATTTCTGAAGGATCATGTGACACTGAAGACTGGAGTAATGATGCTGAAAATTCAGTGTTATATCACTGTAATAAATTACATTTTACAATATATTCACATATGAAAGTTATTTTAAGTTCTAATAATATTTAATCATATTTTTCAGAGCAGCGTATCAGCATATTAGAATGATTTCTGAAGGATCATGTGACACTGAAGACTGGAGTAATGATGGTGAAAATTCAGTGTTATATCACTGCAATAAATTACATTTTACAATATATTCACATATGAAAGTTATTTTAAGTTCTAATAATATTGAATAATATTTTTCAGCTTCTTTTCTAGTATGTACCTATTCCTATATGACACCATAGGAACCGTTATGCAATGCACATTAATATCTCTTATGCAAAAAAAAGCATGAGGCTGACAGGACAGGCATCAATATCAGCTGTGATCTCCAAATGACAAATGTTTGTTTTTCTGGAATATTGTATCCTGTCATACTGTAATCAATCTGATTATATCAGAGCACTGCGACGACATAATTTATTAGATTACACAGACACGCGCTTCTCAGAAACTGTAAAGTGTGACAGCAATGTGAATTCTTGTTAAACTATCTGTTTTCGCCAGCTACAGATAAGAGATAAGATGTGAAGTTCCTGATGCTGTGATAGATGAAACAGACATTCACTCTCTTCCAGGGAAAAAAGTTTGTTTTGTTTTCTTACAAAACCCTCTCAACCCCTTCTGACAAGCCTTTTTAATGCATTTCCCATTGAATCATAACAGGGTTTAGCCTTTACATGATTTGCTACTTGCTAGTCTTTTGCAGCATCTGATTAGACTGCACACGCTGAATTATTTTACAATGTGGTAAATAAACAAAGCTTTTACAATAAAATAGTATTTCTACTTACTTTGTCTTTTTACTTACAAATTTCATGTTTAATTCAACGTGTCACTTGCTGTTTCTTTGTTAATATTTATGACATTTACTTGCTATTTCTGAGTGAAAATTGTTTTAAAGTACATCCTAGACCAAGATAGTTTTATGATGAATCATCAACATTTTTGGTCTGTTTTTCTGGGTGGGGAAAAAAGAAGAAAAAGAGTGAATGGCCTCAAAACTTAATGCACATGGAATAAATGCGATGAATCTAATTTTTTTTCTATCATGGATTCGTTATAAATGCATGAAGAAACTATTTACAATTCAAAAGTAAACCAGAATAAGTTTACTGTTCTTGTTTAAAAATTCTGAATTGTGACATTGTTGGCTCCTTTATTATAAATTGCCTTTATTTCAGATGGAAGTACCTGCTAAAGGAGCAAAGTTGCAGCTTGTGCATGCAAAATTAATTTTAGTTAAAGCCCACCATGCTGCTTATTTGATGGTTTAATCATAAAGTATATACATTAACTAAAATATGTTGCATGCAGTCTCTGAAATAAGGATTATATTACATCACTAATGTTTTACAATCAGTCAGATCACAGCTGTTTAAAATAGATGATGAGGTAACACTTAATATACAACAATGACATAAATATTTCTTGAGCAGTGTATCAGCATATTAGAATGATTTCTGAAGGATCATGTGACACTGAAGACTGGAGTAATGATGCTGAAAATTCAGTGTTATATCACTGTAATAAATTACATTTTACAATATATTCACATATGAAAGTTATTTTAAGTTCTAATAATATTTAATCATATTTTTCAGCTTCTTTTCTAGTATGTACCTATTCCTATATGACACCATAGGAACCGTTATGCAATGCACATTAATATCTCTTATGCAAAAAAAAGCATGAGGCTGACAGGACAGGCATCAATATCAGCTGTGATCTCCAAATGACAAATGTTTGTTTTTCTGGAATATTGTATCCTGTCATACTGTAATCAATCTGATTATATCAGAGCACTGCGACGACATAATTTATTAGATTACACAGACACGCGCTTCTCAGAAACTGTAAAGTGTGACAGCAATGTGAATTCTTGTTAAACTATCTGTTTTCGCCAGCTACAGATAAGAGATAAGATGTGAAGTTCCTGATGCTGTGATAGATGAAACAGACATTCACTCTCTTCCAGGGAAAAAAGTTTGTTTTGTTTTCTTACAAAACCCTCTCAACCCCTTCTGACAAGCCTTTTTAATGCATTTCCCATTGAATCATAACAGGGTTTAGCCTTTACATGATTTGCTACTTGCTAGTCTTTTGCAGCATCTGATTAGACTGCACACGCTGAATTATTTTACAATGTGGTAAATAAACAAAGCTTTTACAATAAAATAGTATTTCTACTTACTTTGTCTTTTTACTTACAAATTTCATGTTTAATTCAACGTGTCACTTGCTGTTTCTTTGTTAATATTTATGACATTTACTTGCTATTTCTGAGTGAAAATTGTTTTAAAGTACATCCTAGACCAAGATAGTTTTATGATGAATCATCAACATTTTTGGTCTGTTTTTCTGGGTGGGGAAAAAAGAAGAAAAAGAGTGAATGGCCTCAAAACTTAATGCACATGGAATAAATGCGATGAATCTAATTTTTTTTCTATCATGGATTCGTTATAAATGCATGAAGAAACTATTTACAATTCAAAAGTAAACCAGAATAAGTTTACTGTTCTTGTTTAAAAATTCTGAATTGTGACATTGTTGGCTCCTTTATTATAAATTGCCTTTATTTCAGATGGAAGTACCTGCTAAAGGAGCAAAGTTGCAGCTTGTGCATGCAAAATTAATTTTAGTTAAAGCCCACCATGCTGCTTATTTGATGGTTTAATCATAAAGTATATACATTAACTAAAATATGTTGCATGCAGTCTCTGAAATAAGGATTATATTACATCACTAATGTTTTACAATCAGTCAGATCACAGCTGTTTAAAATAGATGATGAGGTAACACTTAATATACAACAATGACATCATAACATAATTCATCAAACACACTGCAGTTAACGTCAGACTCAATAATCAGCATGAAGCATGTCTCAAATTTAATCGTCCATTGCGTTCATAATGGCCTGAGTAAATAAAGTGAATTAGCAGAACACCACTGATGGTAACGATTGACCTCAACAGGCCAATTCATCAAATGGCCATCTCTGAAAACTCAAATTGCTGTTTGATTATTTGTACTGCAACTAAAGGGCGATTAAAGCAGAAAGGCGAATAACCGTTAGCGGTAATACATGCCGTATGAATCTGAAGACAGTTTATTGGTACTGGTTAAGTGTTCTGTTGTATATTGTAACACATTTTGCTGCCCGGATTACCATGGATTTCAAAATACACAAATCTCATGAAACCAAACAAGAACGTATGCAGGTCATAATTCATCCATTTGACATTTTGATTGAAGTAAATGAAGCCTATTTAGGGGACCATAAAGATTTTTTATAGCATTGACAGTGTTTTCATGTGAGTTTGTTAAGAAATATGACCGGAACATGTTTTCATGACATTCATTTAAATAATGATTATCTATTCATTATCATCTGTTGGACGTTTTGAGCATTTAGACGTGCCAGATCTATATTTGGTCAAGTGAAGAAAGTGACGAGAGTGATAATGTCGTTTCCAAAATACACAGTGAACGAGATAAAGAGACCAGAACACAACAAAAAGGACTACATGCTTTCCAACAGCTTGAGAAGTTCGTCGAGACACTGAATTCCAGACTTATTAAAAAACGCATTCATTTTGATATTAAAAACAATAATAGCTTGTTTACTCTTTTTTTTAGACAGACATTGAGCTCTTTCTATACATAAAGGGTAATGCCACGTGATACACTGTATCAAAAAGTAATCAAAGTAAATAATCATCATAGTAAATAATAGTCAAGTAAATAATAAAAGTAAATACTTTTTATCAAAGTAAATTAAAAAATTTAAATTGGCCAAAAAATACTGCTTTCAGCATTACAATAGGGTGAAAGATTCTGAAATTTTGAACTATTAAATATGGGGGGGAATGCATTTAATTTTCATTAAAAAGGTCACAATGAAAAACTGCCCTAAAAATTATCTTTATCTTGTTCATTGTACATATTTTTTTCAAGGTGCATATAATAAACCAGACATGAACCACTCCTCTTCTTTAAAAAATAAAATAAAATAAAATAAAATAAAATAAATCTATCTATCTATCTATCTATCTATCTACACTGAAAAAAATAATATGTTAGATTTACTTAAAAATATAGTGCATCATTTTTGCATTCCTCTTCTTAAGTAAATTTCACATGGAATTTTAAGCAATGTTACCTAAAAATCTTTAGTTTGCAATGCTTAAATGAACGGTTTTGCTCAAATTTATTAGCTGGTTGTAACACAATATTTTAAGTAGTTTATACTAATAAATTTAAGTTATTTCTACAATAAAAGTCTTGTTTACCCCATTATAAAATTTAAGCTCATTTAGACTGATAATTTTAAGTTTTTGTATTTAAAAATACCTAGGCACTGCTCAATACTTAAAACTAGTTTTATATTACAATGAGTGGAAGACATAACAGACAACTGGTGAATATTAAATGACTTCTTTATTTTTTAGTTTTTTTACAAACGCAACTTAAAAAATCTCTTAAAACAGTTTGAAAATGACTAAAAATACAGATTACTGAACAACAGTAAACATTATTTCTACAATAAAAGTCTTGTTTACCCCATTATAAAATGTAAGCTCATTTAGACTGATAATTTTAAGTTTTTGTATTTTAAAATACCTAGGCACTGCTCAATACTTAAAACTAGTTATATATTACAATGAGTGGAAGACATAACAGACAACTGGTGAATATTAAATGACTTCTTTATTTTTTAGTTTTTTTACAAACGCAACTTAAAAAATCTCTTAAAACAGTTTGAAAATGACTAAAAATACAGATTACTGAACAACAGTAAACATTCTCTAACAAATAACAGTAAATATCAATATGCTTTTTAATATTTGTGGTGTTGTATGTTTGTGTGTGTGTGGTATAGAGTGGAGTATGTTGTTTACATAATGTTTGTGGTGTTGTATGCTTGTGTTTGAGTGCAGTGAAGTGCTGAGTATGTAATGTGTGGTGTTGTATGCTTGTTGATTTGCATGCGTGAGTTTTATTTAACAAGACACTTAACAAGTATTAAAAAAAAATTCAACATCTTGTTATTGAAAGTTACCCCCCCCCCCCCCGCTTGGGGTAACTCAGTTTTACAGAATACATCAGGCCAAGAAGGGCAACACATGCATTGCAACACTGGACACTGGAAACACTATTTCTGTCTCTGAAGGACTGCCATCTGGAGAGCCCCCTTGTAGGGTCTTCTTGGGCTATTTTGCACTTTCCACTTACTATAAAAGTAATTTCAAAGCAAACAACACGAAATTTACCATATTCACTCACTTGGCCATGTGGTAATGTGCAATCAGATTGTCAGTGTTCTCTGATTGGAAGACAATCAATCTGTGATCCTGAGTACAAACAGAAATAGAAATGCATATTAATATTAAAAATAAAATAAAATGCATGACAGTAATGACAGTAAACATCTAAGATTTAAATGCTAATATAAGTAAGCAGGATTTTCAGTAAACCGTAAACTTAAGTAGACTTTACTGTATGAATTCAATATACAGATTCTAATCAAAGTTAAAGTTAATCAGTCAAGAGCAGTGAGTCTTGTGTTGATTAACATTCAAAATTGAATTTAAGTCAAATCTGTTTATTTTAATGAGCCATATTTCATGAGTGCTTACATCATTTTTATCTATCTATCTATCTATCTATCTATCTGTTAATTGGGACATTTGGAGCCATGGCAATTTACCTGAATTCACCATAACCTCAGACAACCCATTAACTCTTTAGACCAGGGCCAAAAATCAAACTTCATTAAAGGGGTCATATGATGCGATCTAAATTTTTCCTTTCTCTTTGAAGTGTTACAAGCTCTTGGTGCATAAAGAAGATGTACAGATAAATACTAAATATATTAATTTTTTAATATAAATATTAAAATATATATTTTTCTAAATCAAAAATAAAACACTAAAAACTGAAATCAAATATTAAATAGTAAAGTGACTTTAGACATCATCACATTATAATGTACAGTATGAAAAGATTAAATTGATATTAAAATTAGATTTGCTAACTTTAAATGCACATTTGAAGATTGTTGCAAAGTGAAGGAAAATGAGCATATGCTATTAAACGTCCAATTCAGACCCATACAAAATATACATATCCCTTAAATTTCAGTTTGTTCCTCACATAAGTTATCATATGACAAGCATTACAGCACACAAGTGATATGTGTATGATGGACAGCATTTTTATAATGCTTTTTGCCCTTTTTAGCAGTATAAATCATCCACTTTTGTTGAATGGAAAAGCCTGGATATTCTACCTTAAAAGACACAATGACAAGATGACAAACAGTCATTTTTGTGCAAACTATTCATTTAAGACCATGCATTTTCCCACTATTCCTCAGGAACGTTTTTACAGTTCACTGAAAGCTTTCGATAAATAGGAAGAAAGCCACATATTTCAAAAAGACTGATAAAAGCTTAACCAAACATCGACGAGTTGCCTAAATGGGTTTGTTTTGACATGTGTTTTTCAGAGTTTCAATGCTCCACGCTGCTCTAAGATGAGGGTATGGAAAGAGGTCACCCTCGCCTTCATCCTGTTTGGTGCCTCGTTTTTCCTCCTGCTTATGAAAACCACATCACCTGTTGGGTCTTCCTACCCAAAGGCCTTAGGGATTTCATCAGACCCTTCCTCACAGCCAGCAGCTACAGCACTTGAACCGCCACCATCATCCTCATCTTCACTCTCATCAACCTCATCGAGGAAGCCAGTGCCGCGCCGAGCGGTCAGAGCCACTGAGGACATGGGCTCTCTTCTCTCAGAATGTAAGAGAAACCTTTTTTTTGGTTTTCCTTCGCGACAGTGCCAGCGTGGATTAGGTCGCGTTGACGCAGACATGACGGAAGGATTTAATATGTCATTCTACAGTCGCCGTCGTGTTTATACTACAAGCCTCTGCAGCCAGTGCTGCTCACTCACATAACTCCTCATTTAACATTTGGTCTGTCAGCTCACTTGATATTTAAGACAAGACCGCCCAGGTGAACAGAGTAGAACATTTAACTAGTAGATATAATTCAAGTTCAAACAAGCTTTAATGTCATTCTGTAATATGTGGAGACATACAAGGGAATGAAATGTTGTGCCTCACAGGACCACAGTGCTACATATAGACAGACAAGTAATCCTATAAATGTATACATATAACCTATATAAATGCACATATACTTATATAAACCTGTTTACAGAGTAATCTAACTATACTTTACACGAAAAAACTTTGGACGCACTTGTATTTAAAAAAGAAACATCACATAGTGTCATACTTGCCCAGTTGATTGATTAAATTAAGAATTGCAAACATTCTTTGGCATTAAAGTTTTCTGAAATGGTACATTTAAATGTGCAAAGGATGTGTCTTATTAAATATGCACTCATTTGCACTGATAGCCAGAAGGATATAGACAGGTTCAAAATTATTGTTTCATTTTGTTGACATATTAGAGTCAAAGGTTTTTACAGAGGAGATTCTGGAATTCTCTTTCACGTAAATCAGAAAATACTGTCAAAAGATGGTTTTATCGGTGCAAAGCATATATAAACAATGCTCTCTGTAAAAACCTCAGAATATAGATAGGAATAAAACTGTAAAGTTTTGTCTATGTAGCTAAGTGCTATAGAAGTAGAGAAAAACTTTAAATATACTTATTATAATTTAAAGGGGTCATATGATGTTGCTAAAAAGAACATTATTTTGTGTATCTGGTGTAATGAAATGTGTTTACGTGGTTTAAGGTTCAAAAAACATTATAGAGAAAGGAAAAATTTAAATTGCATCATATGACCCCTTTTAAATCTATAGACACAAACATATAGAGTGCAATAAAATAAAGTGGATGTTTTCTTTCCATTGGTCTGAAACAACATCTCAAAACTGACACTTACTTACTTGCCTTAACTCATAAGGTACACTGGACGTTTTGTTGATGTGCTGAAAGTTTAGTTTAACTAAATTTAGTTTATCATCGTCAACAATATTTTTCACACCTTTTCTTCAACCCCTTCATACCCTATGCTGAAACGGCTGCATGAACAGTGTGTACTTGCATGCAAAAGCAATTTTCTTAATACACACCCGGACTGACTCGTAAAGACTGCAAAGAAAAGCAGACCTATTCTCATCTTACATATAGAGCAGTGTTTCCCAACCTGGTACACATTTTGGGTGTCTCCCTTAGCTGACACCCAACTTAGTGTCTCTAATAAATGGAATCAGGTGTGTTTTTGATTAGAAAAAACACACAAAATGTGCACTATTAGGTACTGCAGGGCCAGGGTTGGAGTAGCAAAAGGTCAGTGCAAATATGCTCTAAAGCCATCTTAAAGATGGACATAATCCTGCTTTACAACTGATCATTACAACGGTTTAAAGTGAGCGATTTAATCCTTAACAACAGAATGTGCAGGTTAAGCCCTAGAGTTTGACGCATGCATTCACTTCCATCAAAATGTATTAGGTATGTTTACATTCACTAATTTTTGCATTTAGTTGCACAGCCTTAACCTAGACAGAATTAAAAATGAAGAGCACATGGAAACCTGAAGCTGAATTTTCCCACTTTTCAGATATGTCTCCAGAAAATAAGATTTAAGCAATTTCACGTGTCGCCTTTAGAGTTTCAAACTGTGCTTGCCAAGACACTAAAGTCTCAATCAAAGTCAGATATCTCAAGACCAAGTCATATCGAACATTTCACATTTCTAACTATAAAGCCCAAACATACTGCCTATCCACATTAATTTTATAGTTCTAGGGACCACAGTGAAGGTAGACGCCATAAAAATCTAATTAGACACAGATGAAAATGAAAGAAAAGTACAAAAATATCAAATCCAGGGCTCAACAATATAGATTTTGTTTCTGGACAGCAGTTAACACTATAAATTCAAAACCACACTTTTGCTGGAAAACAATGATATATGATGCTTTAACACATTCTTACGGAATGCTTTCAAGTTATATTTAACCACATGTGTGTTAGCCAGCTAGATTAACAACATTAACTTTGTGGCCATATGACCAATCAGCAGAATTGAAACAACAATGTAGAATACAATGCGTTTGCAAGACATTAAAATGGATGTACAAAATCAGTGAATATAACATTTTCAGTGGCAATGCTGACTCAAAACACTCATGCTGGTCCAATAAACCTATAGAATGAACTGAACATCTAAACCCAACTTTAGCCTTGCTTTCATTTGTCAAATTAAATATGCTTTCCACCCTCAATAAGGTCCATTTTCTTACTGTATTTCAACAATTGTTTTATTTATGTCTACTTTTACTTCTAAGGAAAACATATAACACAAAACTGATACTTCAAGCATACATTACTAAGGTCTGAAACACATACAAGTATGTGAATGCATAGATGTGTCAGACTAATGTAATGCAAGTACGTGTTCCCACAAGAATTGCTATATTAGCACAGTCTTCTACAGCGAGCCATTCAGATCAACTAACATCATGGCAAGGAGAAATACTTTGAAGAAAAACCTAATGAGAAAGTCTTTTGAGCTTTTACACAAAATCCAGAAGATTTTTAGCATTTGAGTTGCTTTTCCCAGGTTTTTTTTTTTTTGAGTAAAATCAGACCTCAGACAAGAACATAATTCAATGTATTTAGTAAAAAACAAGCAATTTGCAAGCAAGTACAAAAAAAAAAAAAAACTACAAGTTCATATGCTTGACAAGCAACTGCTGTAATTCTTACACAGCAACTTGTCTGACCCGGAGTGGCTTCAAAATTCACATCTGAAGCCTGATTGTGCATAATTTATGTTGTAGAACAAAATTCTAAAGTAACATTAAAAACAGACCTTATTTTTACTCATAAATCCAAAACCAAAACCACAGAAACTCTGGAGGGAACCCATGCTAAATTAGCCTGGCTTTGGTTTAATGACATTCAATCGCCCTTTGAGAACTGAGGCTTGTTACCGGCACAGTAACACAAACGCACGTTAAGTATGTTTAATGGCACATTAGTAAACGTTTGGAAAGCATATACATTTGCATACTTGTGTAAAGTATGTTCCTGGCCTGAGAACTCAGTTAAGTCTCCTGAATTATGAAAGAGCAACTTCTAAGTATTAACTTTCTCCTCTGGTGTTTTACTTCCTCTAGTCTCGTACCTCTTCCAAAGCTTCACCGAGGGCGAGCTGAAGAAGGTGATCGCGACCCTGGTGGACCGAAAGGAGAGGAGGATCAGAACCGAGACGGGACGGAGAACCAAACGAGCGCGGAAGGGCCCAAAGCTGTGCTCTCTGCACGAGATCGAGCTCACGGTGAGCGAGCTCGGGCTCGGGTACGAGAGCGACGAGACGGTGAGCTTTAGGTACTGCAGCGGGAAGTGCATCCACGAACGACACAACTATGACTTTGTAATGGAGCACATGCAGATAAATAACGGCTCCAGTGAGAAAGCCCGGCGAGGACGGGATAACGGAAAAAAAGACAAGGCACGCAACGCCCCATGTTGTCGCCCTACAAAGTTTGAGAAGAAAATGTCTTTCTTTGACAACAAGGACAGGTTCTACACCATCCAGAACGTCTCTGCGAGAGCGTGCGGTTGCGTATGACGAACTGTGAAAACGTCAGGGAGAATGTCTATACATTACGGAGGCAACAGAGAACGTTTTAAAATTCCATGGTAACCATAGGAACTTTGGAAAGGGCGACCATGTGACACACAGAAACCATGGAACTATTCGAGAACGTAGGGCAAATTGCAATTCTGAAAAAGATGCTGAGAGGGACCCACAATGCCACCATGGAAAGAGTGAAAGCTACAGAAAAGCGATACGCAAAAAACACAAAAGACAAGGCCTGAATTGTCTAAAGCCTTGGCAACTATGGGATAAAGTTTTGTTTCTGCCTTTTCAGTGGTTACTGGCACTTTTGATTAGCACAGGGCACTGGACTTTAACCAAAGGTGGATCGCTGGTTTAATTCGATAGGACCAAAAGCTGGCGGGAGACTCCTTTCGCCTTCCACTGGAAACTTCTGCAGAAGAACAAGTACAGATATAGTAGTATTTAACCGAAGATATAAATATATATATTAATTGTAGAGGGCTACAGCGACAACTGTATGCTGCTCGCTTTTGTTATGAATCTGAATACTGAAGTATGAAGTGCAACGCAGCTGTGAAAACTACCTCATTTCTTTCTTTGTTTTTTTTTGTTTGTTTCCTTAGAAGAATGTACATGCAATGAATCTGGTTCTACCGCACCCACTTCCTGGGATTACGCTAGTCAGAAATATGAATCGGTAGAGGGCTACAGCGACAACTGTATGCTGCTCGCTTTTGTTACGAATCTGAATACTGAAGTATGAAGTGCAACGCAGCTGTGAAAACTACCTCATTTCTTTCTTCGTTTCTTTTTTGTTTGTTTTCTTAGAAGAATGTAGGCCTACATGCAATGAATCTTGTTCTACCGCACCCACTTCCTGGGATTACGCTAGTCATAAAGATGAATCAGAGGTATACATGTAGAGAAATGCTTCTCGACCAAAAGTCTCCTAGGATGGATATTACCTAAAACAACACTGTCACTTGAAACGTATATGCACACCATTTCAAACCCCTGAATTTGACCTTAAAGCCTTGCCAAAGCATGTCTGATCAAATCCAAGCTTCTCCTGTCCTTGAGACAATTTACACCCTGATATTTATGTTTAAAATAGGAATAGGCAATCCAATTCCAATGGCCAATAGGGAAACGTTTAGCTTAAAAAGTTTTCCAAAAGGTGTCTTCCCTTAAAGATCTTAAAAGTTCATTTTTCTCATGGTCACGTTCATGTTTACATTCTTTTAGACAATGATACTTGAGATACATTGTCTTTTGGAAAGTAATTCCAGGTTTGGTCCTTCTCAACAGCAAACATATACATTTATTATCCTTGAACACATTTATGGACAAGTAATTGTAACCTTCATTTATGCAGATGGAACATTATACTGTTAGAAATAAAGGTTCTTTGTAGCACTTCACATTAAACAAAGATCTGTCCTCATAAGAACCATTTTCTGCTGTACAAGTTCATAAAATTCTTGATTCTTTAGATCAAAGTATTGGTTTTGGGGTTCTAAAGCAACAGTAAATTGGGTTAAATCTCACAAAACCGGTCAACAACATGGGTAATTTCATCCTAGAATCAAATGAAAGGCATGAAAATATATATTTCACAAAGAAAATTGTCTGTTTTTAAAAAAAGGAAAGAAAAAAAAAATTTTTTTTTTTATTTTGACATTGTTCCTGGCTATTCATTGCACTCATTCTCACTACAGTAAAGCAAAAAAGAAAATTAATGAAGTACTATTACTGA
This sequence comes from Sinocyclocheilus rhinocerous, assembly GCF_001515625.1. Classification (NCBI taxonomy): domain Eukaryota; kingdom Metazoa; phylum Chordata; class Actinopteri; order Cypriniformes; family Cyprinidae; genus Sinocyclocheilus; species Sinocyclocheilus rhinocerous. The sequence continues at coordinate 1,027,692 of NW_015638992.1, forward strand.
TGTACATATATTGCAGAAATGTGACCTGGGCAAATTTTCCCATATGCAATTTTCTAAAGCCAAACAGGTACTTAAATTTTGTGCAGCTTAAAATGGTTCTCCTATGACATCAGGCTGTAAAACCCCTTGAACCTTGCACATGCTTCACCCTTCCATAGAAAAAGTTTTTATGTAATCTTTTCTGGACTAAATTAGTTACTGGACTAATTACAGAGCATGAAATCTGTCATAAACGCAATTAACTGATCATTGTATGTGTGAAGATGAACTGCTGAAGAGACTAATGGTGGAGTTGTAAGCAGTTCTAAGCTGTTCAGACGTACAGGATTAAGCATCAAGTTTAGCCTTGGCCTTCCAGAAACATGCTGTAAAAGTGTAGCCAGTCTTTTTACTGCTACATTCCAGTTTAATTCCAGTATATATTACACCGTATTTCATGTAAGTCAGAAACACAAAAGGACAAATCTGGTTTAAACACACAGCGTGCTGAACAATCTGATATAGTTGGATTTGGTCTGCATCAATCAAATATATTTATGTTTAAAATAGGAATAGGCAATCCAATTCCAATGGCCAATAGGGAAACGTTTAGCTTAAAAAGTTTTCCAAAAGGTGTCTTCCCTTAAAGATCTTAAAAGTTCATTTTTCATTTTTCATTTTTTCATTTGTCACGTTCATGTTTACATTCTTTTAGACAATGATACTTGAGATACATTGTCTTTTGGAAAGTAATTCCAGGTTTGGTCCTTCTCAACAGCAAACATATACATTTATTATCCTTGAACACATTTATGGACAAGTAATTGTAACCTTAATTTATGCAGATGGAACATTATACTGTTAAAAATAAAGGTTCTTTGTAGCACTTCACATTAAACAAAGATCTGTCCTCATAAGAACCATTTTCTGCTGTACAAGTTCATAAAATTCTTGATTCTTTAGATCAAAGTATTGGTTTTGGGGTTCTAAAGCAACAGTAAATTGGGTTAAATCTCACAAAACCGGTCAACAACATGGGTAATTTCATCCTAGAATCAAATGAAAGGCATGAAAATATATATTTCACAAAGAAAATTGTCTGTTTTTAAAAAAAGGAAAGAAAAAAAAAATTTTTTTTTTTATTTTGACATTGTTCCTGGCTATTCATTGCACTCATTCTCACTACAGTAAAGCAAAAAAGAAAATTAATGAAGTACTATTACTGATGTACATATATTGCAGGGTAATTTCATCTCAGAATCAAATGAAAGGCATGAAAATATATATTTCACAAAGAAAATTGTCTGTTTTTAAAAAAGGAAAGATTTTTTTTTTAATTTTGACATTGTTCCTGGCTATTCATTGCACTCATTCTCACTACAGTAAAGCAAAAAAGAAAATTAATGAAGTACTATTACTGATGTACATATATTGCAGAAATGTGACCTGGGCAAATTTTCCCATATGCAATTTTCTAAAGCCAAACAGGTACTTAAATTTTGTGCAGCTTAAAATGGTTCTCCTATGACATCAGGCTGTAAAACCCCTTGAACCTTGCACATGCTTCACCCTTCCATAGAAAAAGTTTTTATGTAATCTTTTCTGGACTAAATTAGTTACTGGACTAATTACAGAGCATGAAATCTGTCATAAACGCAATTAACTGATCATTGTATGTGTGAAGATGAACTGCTGAAGAGACTAATGGTGGAGTTGTAAGCAGTTCTAAGCTGTTCAGACGTACAGGATTAAGCATCAAGTTTAGCCTTGGCCTTCCAGAAACATGCTGTAAAAGTGTAGCCAGTCTTTTTACTGCTACATTCCAGTTTAATTCCAGTATATATTACACCGTATTTCATGTAAGTCAGAAACACAAAAGGACAAATCTGGTTTAAACACACAGCGTGCTGAACAATCTGATATAGTTGGATTTGGTCTGCATCAATCAAATGAGCCACAATCCCCAAATTGGTTCATAGATTATTACGATAATCTACAACTAAATTTCTTATATTCGTTCACGTAACTTCTTCATTCTTTGCTGTTCTTTCTCACTGAAAAATACTGTGGTCTAACTGAATAACTCTGAAGTAATTAAGGACAAAACTACAAATGAGATTGGAGTCACGCCAGAATCCGCCAAGCCCTAAACACGTCTTTCCTTCAAAGCTAATGGAATTACTGTAAAAACAATGCAACAGCTAATGGAGCATGCAGTCGTTTTACTCGGATCAATTACATTTCAATTCAGGTGGAAAATTTTTTTGTCATTTATGTATTTAAATTGTAATTAAAATGCAATGTACCTTCTGAATGAAAATGGAATTACCCCGATCTTGCCACACCGTCAAACCCAGTGCAAGGAATTACTCAACTTTAAACAATCAGTACATCCTGCCCTGTGGAAATATCAGCAGTAGACAAGACAACATGTTTTCAATTTGTTTTTAGAAATGTAGGGCACCCTGCCAATGGTGGAACCCAAGTAAGCGATTTAACTGTGTCTAAGCTTGCTAATTGGATACAGAAGGTGATCGCTCGCTTCGATAAGGCAGTACCAGCGTTGTCTGTGCAAATAAAATTGTTTTTTTTTTTGGAAAATTGCAAACAATGAATAAAATCTGTAAATTAACTTAAAGGAATAGTTCTCCCAAAAATTAACATTTGCTTAAAATTTACTCACCCTCAGGCCATCCAAGATGCAGAAGCAATCGTTTCTTTATTGGAGAAATATAACACTTTTCATCACTTGCTCACCAATGGATCCACTGTAGTGAATGGGTGCTATCAGAATGAGTCTGAATATTATGGATATTATTATATCCAATACAAAAATAAAATAAAATACAAATATTATGGATTATTTAGTCAGAAGCAACAGTTTGAAGTTAAAAGTGTCTTGATGATGGATTTGTTTCTTACAAACACACAGCTTTTGGCTTCACAAGACTTTAATAGATGGACTGGAGTGGTGTGGATTACTTGTGGATTATTGTGATGTTTTTTTTGGACTCTCATTCTGACGGCACCCATTCACTGCAGAGGATCCATTGGTGAGAAAGTGATGTAATGCGACATTTCTCCAAATCTGATGAAGAAACAAACTCATCTACATCTTGGATGGCCTGAGGAGGGTTAGTAAATTTTCAGCTAATTTTAATTTTTGAGTGAACTATTCCTTTAAACTAGATGTCACCTAGCATGTAAAAGTTTTTGTCCCCCTCTGAAAAAGCTAATGCAAATAAGACAAGGGGTTCGGTGACTCTACTTCTGTCCATTTATATTGGAGTGGAGTGCTTTAGTGTCTGTATTTGTGTGTACAAATGATTTGAAAGTACTGCGGCAGTATTACAGGAATGCAAATGTATGTGTGTGCTGTTGTACATTTCCCATGTCAACTAATCATGATCAGCATTTGGGAGTGTTGGATTTTTTCACACCAACAGCAGAAATGTCGATGCAGTGCATCTGTATTGTGGATAAACGGTATTTATTGCAAAATGCTTTTCATTTATATTTAGACATTTCAGGAGGGAGACAGAAACTTATTTATTATTTTACACTTGTGCCAAATGGAATTTCTAAAGTCGGCTGAATAAACATACCCAGCTTACAACAAAACATAAAGTTGCTTATTTGTCTTGAGTTTTTAAATTCACTTTCCTGTTTATGCTCCACTTCAAAATGTGTAGACGGCAGATTTACAATGCCGCAACTTCAGGGCACAAACAGAAGAATTCAATTCTAGTGGGAGAGATCTTGTTTACAACGCTTTGATGTTTAAGCGATTGCTGCAAGGGGTGATGTAAGGACAATAAAAAAAACAATAAAAATTAAAGCAATACCATAAATAAGTGGACGACTCATTAACGTCAAAGCGAAAACAGATTTCTCAGAATGTAAAATCCAAAATAAGTCATTCCATAAGCATTAACCCCATTTAATATGACAAATTTATACCATCGCTGGTGTGGCCAATTGGGTTTAGAGGTCACGTAAATTGAGATCACCTGTGTTGTCAAGGGGCTTGTGTATAAATACACCTCAATCTGGTAGGTCCAACTTTCTGGTGAGTCAGTACTGTGGCAGAACCACCATTAAAGGGGTCATATGATGTTGCTAAAAAGAACATTATTTGGTGTAATGAAACGTGTTTATGCGGTTAGATCAATCTAAGCAGCTAATTGAAAAGCACAAGGAAGGAAATGGATACCAGAAGATTTCCAAGTCACAGAGTATCCCTTGGAGTGCAGTTAAATCAATCATTAAGAAACGCAAGAAGCTGTAAATCTAAGGGAAGCCACCAAGAGACCAATGACAACTAGACTACCATAACTAAACCAGGGGCCATACACCAGAAACCTACTGTCTCAAGTGAAGGGCTAAAAGTTATTCTAACACAAATTGCCTTACTAAACACAATTTTTTGTAATATGGCCGCAAATCCCAATCTGATTGATAATTTATGGGTGAACTTAAAAAAAAAAAAAAAAAAACACCTGTTCACACACAACCAACATGCAACCTGACCAAGCTTGAGCAGTTTTTAAACAGAACGATTGAGGAAAAAACCCTGTAGCTGCCAAATGTACAATGTGTGTTGACATGAAAGAATATTTTACTGTTGATCGGTGTCAAAAAAGCCTAATTAATTCTTCTGAGGCTAAATGTTGTAAAACATAAAAGCTTCCAAGGGGGGTGAATACTTCTTACTGGCTCAGTACGTTTGTAAAATCATGTTAATTAACACATTATTTGGATTTTACCATCACATAATTAACTGAAATGTTTTGAACAAATGTTCAAAAGCACGAAAACATACAGAAATCAAACTGGTGGTATAAACTTGTGCAGAGAAAACATCAACAGAGCAGCTTGATAAGCACGATTTCAACATGACCACAAATACAACTGTTGCTATTGGCTGCAAACATTTAGCCCATTGTAGGACGACCATCAGATCCGGGTCACTTCATTCTGTGGGTCACTGGTACATATCATTGTTGTGCCCACGAAACCAATAACTCTATACAACCTCTAATGCTCTGTGAGAAGTCCGGTTTATGTTTAAAACCACTGAGACACAGTAAACAAGAAAGCATACACTATTTCTCTGTTGGTCCAAGATTCTAATCTTCCTCCAAGTGGTACAAATTGACAAAACTGAGGTGTTTGTCTCTGTTACTGTCCACTCCACACCAGACGAAAGCAATTAAAAGCATTTCAGCTGCTTCTCCTGTAAATGTGAGCAGCTTAATAGAAAAACAATATCAACATTTCTAGCTATTTACAACATCATGGGTGAATCTCATGAAACCTGTTAAGAACATCTATGGGCCATCTTTAATAATAATACAATCAAAAACTACTAATGCGAAAACAAATGAGAATAAATGAATGGGAATTGGAATTGCAGTAAAAATTTGTGGGTTAAAGGTGATCTGGATGTATTTCCATGAGAATCTGTTTTGACAGGTTAGCCTACTCTAAAACAACAAACTAATCTACAAACTAGTTCAGACATGAAGAAGGTTTGTTTATAGACAATTTACCTGTACTGAAGTGTCGTAGTTTACCGTGGTAAATACAGATGAATACACCAGAAAATGTCTGCCATATTTTGAATTTCATGAGAAACGCGTTTATCCTTCAGGCCGATTTAGCGTCACGTGATCAAACATTCCCGCCTTATACAAAATTACACAGTTTTCGCCTAATAACGGTTATACAGTTACTGTTACTAGAGTAAAACTCAGTTAGACATTAACACAAATTTATAGAAACATTCTGAAATGTAGCTATTACACTTGAAATTTGATTCTATATCGTTTTACAATATAAAACAACTGCAGAAATAATAATTGCAGTTGACTAACTCTGGTATTTGGCAGAAACTATAGTAAAACCCAGCTATAGATAAATTTAAAAATGTATGTGAATGTGTTTTTTTTAAATGTTGACGATTATCGATTAATACAGATGCTGAACGCAGAAGGTAATGATTGACACGCCTTACAGCCAATCAAAAAGAGAGTTGAGTTTGGGGGGCGGAGAAACACGCAGGTGCACCTGAGAAACACGTGAGACTGCGCACTTCGCAAGAGACCACCGCAAAAGACAGGTATGATATTTCATATTTATTTGACTGAATCTATATATCAAACCATTTTTTCTACGAATCAAAAAGCAGAAATTACATTAAGGACGAGGCTAAATAAAAGTCGTATAGTGATGTTTTTACGTTTGATATTTGTTAAATGTATTAGTTTTTTTGTTTTTTTCACAACGGATACGTAGTCTACGTGATTAAGTGCCTAAGTATCCGTTGTGGAAAAAAACTCTGATAAATATGGTAATAAAGCAGATGTCAGTAATCTGGAACTTTTCATTTCGACTTTTCTCATATAGAGAAAGATGAAATAGCCTATAGTCTCAAGTCTGTCGTAAAACATGAGTGTAGCCTATTGTGTTTTATGGCGGTTTATGTGTACACTACAGTTGCTGTGGTTACATCCTATGAGTTTATGTTTCCAAGACAACAGAAGTCGCTACATAAAAGCACTTCCTTGTTTGCCCACGAGACGTCTTGAGGACCACCTCGGTGCATTTCTGCATTCTTAATCTCTTGCCAGACCAACCTGAAGCTGCAGGCGACTGAAGTGGATCCACCGAGACTGTGCTGAGGTGCTATGGCCGCAGATGCAGTGCAGGAGCTCAGGCAGCAGTGCCTCAAGAGAGGCGCGGCGGGAATCAAGGGTCTTGGAAGGCAAGAGAAATATCCCAGTCTATTAAAAAACAATCTACTGTGAATATATGTGAGTCTGTGGTTTCGAAGAAAGACTGAGGTGATGAGGTGTAGCATTAGTAAAGCTGTTGTTTTGATTCCTGCTTGAAGCTGATGATGAATTATCACCACTGTGCCCGTGAACAGGATAATTAACTTTATAGGTTACACCAGGGGGACTGAACCAGTGATGGGATGAATCTCAGGAAAAACAAGTCATACTTCACCACAAAATCAAGGCATATTTCCACCCAAAATCAAAAGAAAAAAAAATAAGAAACTGTATTTTACATAAAGAAAATTTTCATGAAAATGAAGCACATTACTCATAAAATTTGTATAGCCTACTGTGCATTCAGATGCTTCACTTTTGAGTCGTTGATTTCTTCTCAATTGTGATACTCGATAGATTTTAGATTTTCATATTGCAGTATTTTTCTGTTACAGTAAAAATGCTGTGGTTAAATGATATTCATTTAAATCAACATATTAAAACTGCACAAAAACTATTCACAATGCAGTTTACATCAAATATTATCTGTTTAGCATTACAGTAGTGAGAATCTGAAAAATGATATGAAAATGGAAATGAAAATGTCATTATTCAAAAAATCAGAATGTAGCTTAATAAATCTTAAAACAGCCTTCTAAGAAAAATTCTAATTTCTAATTTATAACACTGTATAAAATTATATGATCAATAAGTCACGGCAACTAGTTTTTTTCGTAGCTTTAACTCATCAAAATAATGTAACCAATTTCAAGTTACTGAGATTCAGCTATATTCAAGATTGTAAAAAAGGAGTTGAAATGATATGTACAGACACTTTGATTATACATAAAATTAAAGGGGTCATATGATGCTGCTAAAAAGAACATTATTTTGTGTATTTGGTGTAATGAAATGTGTTTATGCGGTTTAAGGTTAAAAAAACACATTATTTTCAACATACTGTACATTATTGTTTCTCCTCTATGCCCCGCCTTTCTGAAACGCGTCGATTTTTACAAAGCTCATCGGTCTGATAAGCGAGGTGTGCTCTGATTGGCCAGCTATCCAGTGCGTTGTGATTGGCCGAATACCTCAAGCATGTGACGGAAATGTTACTCCCCTTACCATACTGTGATGCCGTGTCCCAGCCGGAGTGACGAGACCTGGGTCAATGTGGTATTGAAGGTGGAAGAGAGCGCTGTACATTCACTCCCCCCACCTACAATCCCTGCCAGCAACTGAGCTATGTTTTTAAGTTGAATTAGTTATATACTTTTATAGGAAATATAATTTTGGGATTTTGGGACATGGACATGTTCTTGACAATGCGAGGTAATAAATCAGTATTTTAAATATTCATCTTTCTGTTTAATTCTTTTACAAAGGTAGAGGATTTGGGGGGAAATTATGAAAATATGTTTAAGTTTAACTAAGAATATAAATTCTTTCCAGGACGTTTCGCATCATGGATGATGATGGCAGTAAATCTCTAAACTTCCAGGAGTTCGAGAAGGGGCTGGAGAACTACGCCGTGTCTGTGGGGAAGGACAAAGCACAGCAGATCTTTGCCATGATGGACAAGGATGGAAGCGGCACTATCAACTTTGATGAGTTTCTTGAGAAATTAAGGGTAAGAATGTGTTTTGAGGGCACAAAAACGTTTTCCGTGTTAATTTCAATGCAACCTGCTTCTGTTTCTTTGCTTCAGCCTCCCATGTCGAGCGCACGGAGACAGGTGATCGATCAGGCTTTTCAGAAGTTTGATAAGACAGGAGACGGCGTTGTGACCATAGAAGATCTACAGGGTGTCTACAACAGCAAACATCACCCCAAATACAAGAGCGGAGAGTGGACAGAAGAACAAGTCTTCCGCTCTTTCCTGGAAAACTTCGACTCTCCGTATGACAAAGATGGAAAGGTACCTCCAATTTTTCAGATATGGGATGCATTTTCAGTCTGATAAGAGTCTGCAGACTAGACAATATTACCATCATCATCATCCTTATATTTCGGTGCGCATATTTTAATATATTTAATATAATTTTATATCATTTTACATATTAACCAAAAAAAAAAATGTGTAGGCTGAAGACTTAGCTTATTTTAACCACCTTCTTTCATAATAATCGTCACTTCCACTACTAAATTTAATCTATACAAAATAAATAAATAAATAAACCACATTAGGACTTTATACATAACTGGAAATTACACTTAAAAAAAAAAAAAAGTTATTCATAATTAGAATTTCGCATTTGTTTATCACCTTATTTGATATCATTTTTATCTGAACATTTAAGACTGTAATGTAAATGAGCTCTTTGCATGTGAAATGAGAAATGGTGCTTCACTTAACTCAAGTAGTCAAAGGTTAGCTGTTATTAATGTCCAGAAAAGGCCTGTTAGCACTTATAATGATAAAGATTTTAAAGTTTTAAAAGTCGTTCTAATTCTATGAGATTATGAAGTTCGCATCACAACTATAATAAAGACACAGTGGAGAATCACTTTCAGAACGATTTTTGTCCAGCCGATGAACGATAAAAACAATTACAACCAATCAGAGTCCATCCTGTTTTAAAGAGCGCGAGCATTTAAAGCGGCAGATGACAAAACTGCAGTGCGCCTTTAGAATAAACAGAACGTTGCTGTGTTCTGAGGATGATAACTAGGCTATAACAACAAAGATAAAGTTTTAAAAGTCGTTCTAATTCTATTAGAATATGGAAATAATATCGTTGGACTGAGTTTCAGAACAATTGTTTCGAGCTGATGAACGATAAGAACATTGACAGCCAATCAGAATTCTGCTTTGAAGAGTGCGAGCATTTAACGACGGTGGATGACTTCCAAACTTAAACATTAATGCCGGGTTCAGGCTACACGATATTTTTATCGGTCACGATAGTCACTGTGTCAGATTACACGATTTTGACTCCTAAAATCGTCGCGTCGTGGACAAGAAACATGTCAGACTACACATTGCTTCCCGACCATTCATCGCGTGCCGTCTTTAATGACGCTCGTGATGTCATCGAGAAGGCGGAACTAGCGACTGACTTCCGAAAACAAGAGTGTAAACATTGCGCCAATGTGACAGAACTCGTCGTAGACGACGGAAAAAAAATTAAACATGCTAGTCTTTCTGTCGTGAAGCATCGCAGACGCGGAATCGGTTGTCGTCCACTATGACACACTACACGAGCTGAAACGATGGAATCTTGCATCCCGACGCCCATTGTCGTTTACGAATCCCCACGACACCCTACGTCAAGCAAATCGTGGCAAAATCGGGCTAAAATAGTGTAGTCTGAACCGGGCATAACGTGCATTTGTGTGGACGCTAAAGGCCCGTTTACACTAAATACAAAAGAGATAAAGTTTTAAAAGTCGTTCTTTAAATGCGCGGCAGACAACAAAAACAGCGCCTGCCTATAATAAACAGAACGTTATGCGTTAGTGTGGACGTGAACTTTCGTTCTTGAGGTGAACGGGCCTTTAGTCCTGCTGGTAACTCCACCATAATGGGGGAAAAAGGTAAAACATTTTTATTAATTGATGCCAGTCAAAATGTGCTGTGTATTCTAATAAAATGATATCTTTGAAAGCGTCCATAACGTGCTAAACTCTCGTTTCTTCCCGTGACAGGTGACGCTGGAGGAGTTTGTGAACTATTACAGCGGAGTCAGTGCTTCTGTCGACAGCGATGAGTATTTCATCACCATGATGAAGAATGCATGGAAGCTGTAATCATCATCTTCATCAGTCCTCAGAAATCAATTTCGACGCATTCGATTTGTCATTACAAAATGTTACTGAAATGGTGTCGATTGCACAATATTTACTTGTTGAAATCGTGTCTAATTAAACTTCTTTGGTTTCCACATCCTGCTTTAATATTTCACACTGCTTGTTCCCAGAAGACGAAATGAACGCATGTGAATCTTGACCGGGACGCAAGTAAACAGCGTGACAGCTGTCAAAACCCGGGCTTGTAAGACATCAGCTTCAAAAGAGCTTCATTGACAAACACTCCTCAATCACTTGATAAATCGCAGCAGCGGTTTAGGCTGTAAACTGGTGCTTCTATTGATTTGATGCAGTTTTTGTGATCGCGATCGCGTGTTTGCTGCGCCATCTGCTGAACATTAACATCATCACACATGTCCTATCCAAATTAACCAAAATAACTAACAATCTCAAGTTTGGGACAGTAAGATTTTTCTTAATACATTTATTCATCAAGGACGCAATAAGCTGATCAAAAGTGACAGTAAAGACGTTATAATGTTACAAAAGGTTTCTATTTCAAATAAATGCTGTTCTTTTGAACTTTCTATTCAAAGAAGGATCATCAAAGAATCCTGAAAAATAAAATGGAGCAGTTTTCACAAAAATATGAAGCAGCACAACTGTTCTCAACATTGATATTTAGAAATATTTCTTGAGCAGCAAATCAGCATATTAGAATGATTTTTGAAGATCATGTGACACTGAAGACTGGAGTAATTCAGCTTTGATCAAAGGAATAAATTACATTGTAAAATATACTTAAGTGAAAAAGAGTTATTTTAAATTCTAATAATATTTCACTGTATTTTTGATCAAATGCAGCACTGGTGAACAGAAGAGACTAATTCCAAAAACATTCAGATTCATCCACAATTAACAAATTCAAGAAAATCAATGGATTATTCCTGGTGAGAAACTGAAGTAGAGGCCCACGTTTTGACATAAGACAAATTTTTATTTCAAATGTTTCATCTTTTTTTTTACCTTTGATATTACTATTTATTTTGTAAAGGAGTTCGGAGACATGGTGTGCTAGTAAGCGATAATATACGCATAGAAATTTACAGAACATTCAAGGGTACACTTTTTTTTGTCCTTTTCTTTTTCCTGTCTAAAATGCACTCAAACTTCCAACACACGAAGGAAATCTTCATTTTCTGACAAATCGTCTCCAAACGACATGAAAATGGATAAAAAGTTAATATAGTAAATCGATATTTAAAAAAAAAAAGGCCAACACAATACAAACCCTCAGAATATGGAAAATAAAAACATACCGAGATGCTGCTTTAAATGTTAAATTCTCATCAGATCAACTAAAAAACAAAAAAAGAAAGAAGGAAAGAAAAAGAAATATTAAACATTATCTGCCCCTAAACAAAGCTACACAACTCAGTTTGATGTTTCAAGGGATGTTGGGGTGAAAATATTTTTCTCTTTTACAGGGGGCGGATGTAGAAACAGATTCACTACAGCACGAGTCCGTGTGCCCGTTAAGTCCTTTATTCGTTAACACCAATGAGAAATCTAACTATCATCTTAGCAGACTAGTAAGAGTGTCAGCTTGTCCTAGAAAGTGAGCATATCCAGGAGAAGCTGGCAGAAATCAGCTGGGGAAAATGGTACAACTACACGGAACACAGCAGAGGTCAGGTGACCGTGGAGCTTCCAGCCAGCCGATTGGCCGATAAGCGCAATGATGCGGCGAGGTCACGGTGAAGCCGAGAGCCAATGAAAAGAGAGAGAGATAGAGAGACAGAGAATGAGTAAAAAAAACGGTCCCACGGTAGAAACTGCAGTCTTGATGAGCCACGTCTTAAACGGAGAGAGAGAAACACCCTCACGCTCATCAATATGATGAGCGACCAAGTCCGATGCCATACATGGAAAAGTCTGTTTTTTTTTTTTTTTTTTCCTTTTTTGTTGTCTTTTTAATTTGCTTGTTTATTTGCAGTCCAAGTGGAAAAAAAAAACCTAAAAAACAAACAAAATGATAAAAAAAAAAAAAACTCCAGATTTACAATAAATGTTGGAGGGGAAAATGAACTACAGAGGTTTGGGTGAGAGAGACTCCGCTCCAGGGGTCCACGGCTCCGGTCCGAGGGGGCCGTGCCGGTCTGGGCTGTCCGCAGAGATGCCTGCGCTAAAAACCCCGGTGGGCGGCTGTGGGTCGGGCAGAGGGTTGGGATGCTATGTGCTCTTGGCCGTTGGGGTCTCGCTGCTCTCACCGTTACCTGGAAGAAAACAAGTCAACGTTAACGCAGAAAATATACTAGAAAACAACAGGCTGCAATGCAATCATACCTTATCAGTTAGCGGTCAATATAGGTTACGTTCACACTGCGAGCCTTAGTGCTCAATTCCGATTTTTTTGTATAGCTGTTCACATTGTTGTTTTAAATGTGGCCAATATCAGATTTCCAGAACAGATCATGGTTCTGAACTGATCCGCATGCGCAAAAGAACGATACGAACAGGGTTTCCAGATTTTCACAACAAAATCCGCCCAATTCTTTCTCAAAACTAGCCCAATCATGTTCAGGAAGGTAAAAATCACGTTAGTGGGGTCGCGTCAACCCACGAAGTTGAAAAACATCCCGCGGCAACAGAGGAAAAAGTAGCCCAATTCCGCGGGGAAACTGTGGATTTGGCAACACTTGCGCAGCGTGCCGTCAAACGGAAGTAAACACGGAGGATATAAAGTAAGCGATTATGCGTTTATTTATAGTGTGATCTGCTGCAGAAGCCAGCGAAATTATGCACAGGCAATATGAAAAAATAAAGTCAAGGATGTGACAAAAGAAAGCAAAGTTTTGAAACTTTTATGATACGAGCCCTCATGTTTTGCTTGTAGAGTTGTCACTGTAACACACATGAGTTCTGACACATCACACTTCCACTGATTACCTTTCGCAACTGTCTTGATAACTTTGGGTATGTAAAATGTTTTAAGTGTCTCCCGTCAGCGCGGAATTATGTTTACGGCGATCTAGAGTGACGTAAAAGTCATGACCATTCACACTGCGGTCGCACTGCAAAACATCTGACATGGATCGGATTTAGTACCACATATGGAAGTGGCACAAATCAGAATTGAAAAGATCAGATTTGGGTCACATTTGCCTGCAGTGTGAACGTAGCCTATTAGGTATTTCTTAATTACTCAATATTTGAGATATTAATAATACTCGTCAAATTCACAGGTCTAATTTATAAAACTACACTGAAAAAAAATGGTAACATCTACATTAACTGGTTTCATTCAAGTCAAAAAAAATTTTTACGTCGGTGAATCCACCTAAATACATTCATTTATACCAACAAAACTAGATTTGTGAGTTAAATCAGATAGAAATAGCCCTAAAAACTGCTGGTTACCAGCAATCATTTTGCATTAGTTAAAATGAACCAACGAGTAATACACTTTTTACAGCATTTATTAACCTTTAAAATAAAAGTCTAATTGTTCATTAAGTCACAGTGCATGTTACAACTTTTGATTTGAAAAAATGTATTAGCAAATGTTGAAATGAACACTAAAGATAATAAATGGTGCATATATATATTCATTGTTAGTTCAAGTTAACTAATGTACTGTATTTAACTAATGTTAACAAATAAACCATATTATAATATCAAAGCAGTCTACAGATTTTAAAATGAACAGTTGTTCGCATTTCATAATGTATTACTGTAATACTGAATGACTACATTCACTTATAAAACAGCACAAAACACAGATTTTAGTTTTTAGCAGTCATCAAATTATCATTATCATTGGGATACAACTATAGTAAGTTTTTATTTTTATGTATTTTTTGTTTTAATTTCAGTTTTAGTATATTTTTGTGTTAGTCGTGTATTTATACTTGTAAAAAAGTATTTCAGTACATCAAGTTTAGTGCATCAAGAAAATAAGAAATGTTGCCTTGGCAACTAGCCGAAACAGAACATCATGATGTCAATGTTTATAATATCTTAACTTCATGCCTTATAGTCACATTTAGCAGATCAGAGCTGGGTGATATAGTTTACATTTTGCGACAAACAAAGCAATCAAGATTTGCTATGTAACATATTGCTTTAGGAGAGGTTTACTGTATATATGCCGATTAAGTTAGATATACTATGTATTCAATTTTCTAGAGAGCGCTTTGCAATAATATATTTAACAATATAAACAATCATGCAGCCGAGTTTTGCTATGTAGTATATATTGATTTATGAGAGTGTACTATAGAGTGAATGTATATAAAACTCTATCGAAAATGATTTCGATTTCTACTTTCAGCCATTTATTGGTTATTGTCCTTGACAGAAATATTTCTGGCTTATCAATAAGCATCAGAATTTCAGTACTGGTTCACCCATGTAAAAGACCGTACCGCTGGCTGTGGAGTTCCCCATGCCGCTGCTGTTGTTAGCGGGTTGGTCATCGTCGCTGTCGTCCTCGTTTGACTGCGGGATCTCTGGTTCGGCCGGGAGGGGCGCGCTCTCGGCCTCCTGCTCCACACGACTCCGCAGGGCTAGGATCCGGTGATGCAGCGCCGCGGCCAGCTGACCCGCATCTTTAGAGCTCGCCTGAGGACACACAACTTACACCATGATACAGGGCTCCCAAAACTACAATTCCAATCACTGATGAATGGGTAATGATCGCGTGAGTGATAGAAAAACAACTTTATAGAGACTGTGCATACATAACTTCTAGGAGATTCAATATTTAAAAAACGAATAACTAGACCATTTCTATTCTCTTATATATTCTCCTACAAACGTCTGAGATTTCACTGATTTTTTTTTTCATTTTTAAAACCTGTGAATAATAAATATTATATATTAAAGCAATAAGCCCCAAGAAGCCGTGGTTTACTATGAATTTATAACAGCTAAGGGGCATTGTTGTTGGGTACGACGCGAAGCGCAAAACGGTTATTCCATATATGTAGTAAGGTTTCACAGAATAAAACGGAGCAAATAAAGTGTAATGATACAAATAAAAACAGTATTCTTCCACCAAACAATGTAGTTCCTCAGAAACAGTTGTGGTTCCAACAAAGTGGTTGCCGAGCAACACACAGAAGTAAACAAAGGTGTATGTTTGTAG
>NW_015638992.1:1043355-1047577 GCF_001515625.1 Sinocyclocheilus rhinocerous
GTATAAAATTTATTAAAATAAATATCAATTCGATTATATACATGTGTATAAAATTTAAAATATATAATAAACAAATACTATTTAAAACTATTTATTTGTTTTAAATCAAAATATACATCAAATTAAAAATACATATTTTATATATAATTTACATTTTATTATTATATTTATTTAACATTTTATTATTTAACAGATTTCCTGTGAGCAGTAAAACCCGATACCAGAGTTGCATTTTATTTGTGTGTGTGTGTGTGTGTGTGTGTGTATAAAACTTTTGCATTATTTAACAGAAATACAACTAAAAACCGATGCACTTCCTGTGTAAAGTGTTACAGAGGTGTCCATCCTACCGATATGAGGAAGACCTTGATTGACTGGTCCTCAGTGTCCATGGCTGTGATACGAACGCTCTTCTCACTGGCTTTATCCACCTGCATCTGAGGCCAGAGCTTCGTGTTGAGGATCAACCGCAGACTGCCCTGCGTGCGCATCACTAACAGACAGACACAGACACATGAGGAACAACATCACATTTCGGCTGCTCTAAAGAGGCCTGATATTCGGCGCTGCTCTTACCTAATCTCGACTGTAAGGTGCCGTCGTCGGTGGATGCCATGTCGTTAAGTCTGAGCAGACCGCGGCCTCGTTCCACCCACGACTGAGCTGGCTTATCATTTAACAGAAATACAACTAAAAACCGATGCACTTCCTGTGTAAAGTGTTACAGAGGTGTCCATCCTACCGATATGAGGAAGACCTTGACGCCCTGGTCCTCAGTGTCCATGGCTGTGATACGAACGCTCTTCTCACTGGCTTTATCCACCTGCATCTGAGGCCAGAGCTTCGTGTTGAGGATCAACCGCAGACTGCCCTGCGTGCGCATCACTAACAGACAGACACAGACACATGAGGAACAACATCACATTTCGGCTGCTCTAAAGAGGCCTGATATTCGGCGCTGCTCTTACCTAATCTCGACTGTAAGGTGCCGTCGTCGGTGGATGCCATGTCGTTAAGTCTGAGCAGACCGCGGCCTCGTTCCACCCACGACTGAGCTGGCTTATCGAACACAAACAACTTGCACTGCATCTGTGGAAAGACGGACACAAATCAGCTCATTATCAGCTCATCAAAGTTTCACTGAGAGGAAAAAACAGGCCTGAAAAGATTAAAGGAATGTTCTGGGTCAGTGCAACTTAAGCTCTATAAAACGCATCTGCAGCCTGCTGCCAATTACCACAGAAAATCATTCAGACTGCTCTCTGATTACACTGATGCACTTACAATAGACTTCTATGAGGCAAGACACTGGAACACAAATTTAAATACACACAGTTTTGAAAGCATAACCTGAACTAATAAAAGAAATTAAGTACAAATAAACTAACTACTGATAAGTATGAAAAAATAAATCCGAGATGCAAACAGGTAAGGGGGAAAAAGGTGAGAACATTGCAGATTGGGGGCATGCTCCACACGGAATTTCTTTTAAAGGTATTTGCTTTACATGCTCATTTGTAGTTACTTTAAGGTATTTTTTTTTTTTAAGTTTTTTTTATTACAATGTGTCCAAAACATTTTTTTTTTAAAGAAAAAAATAAACATTTTTTAACATCTTGTTGCAACATTTGACAAAAATCAAGATTGAATATATTTGGTAAAAATCCCATGTTATAAAAGATGAAGCGCTATGCAGTGCTGTCTATTTAAGACAATATTGGCTGATTAGACGGCAATGCTGACCTAAAATGCAAAAATGTTTGCCCTCTCTCTTCACCGTTCCCACATCTCAGACCCTAATACATAAAATAGTCAGATTTTGAAGTAAAGTTTTGAAGTAAAGAGTACTATACAAACTGAATTTAAAAAGTTATAACCAGTCTTGAAGAAAAAAAAAATTAGATGACTAACTTTTTAAGACTAGTCTAAACAATTTATGCAACCAACCCCTCCATACCCATCCCAAAAACAAAAAAAAACAAAAAACATTCTCATTGGATCTAAGCAAATCTCATAGGTGACCTATTTTGATCTAAAAAAAGTGAGTAGTCACTGAAAGCTGAGGAGTTTGCATCTATGATAAATGGACTCCTAAATCCCTCCTATGCTTTATATATAAAAAATAAAGTTTATGGCAAGAGGAAAAAAAATTGCACCAAGAATAATGACTAAAAAAAGGGGTTTTGTTAAAAAAGAAACACGAATAAAATAAATAAATAGCACAAAAAATAAATGTACTTGTCCCCCCCCCAAAAAAAAAGTTTACAGTGAGAAAGTAAAGGGAAGGATTTAAAAACAGAAATGTCAAGATTATAATTGTATAAATGCACTTTGTAATACATATTTTGTTAAAACTTGTGCATTATTTGTGGTATGAAGCTGTTTATTTATTGATGGATTTATTTTATATATATATATATATTTATGCCCCTTGTTTTATCATGGCAAAAACAGTAATTTGATACAAATTTGACAAAAATACAAAAAACGTTACACAAATGATTAATAAGCAGAGTTTCACACTAAAATAATGAATGCATTTACATTTATGCACTATTGAACAGTATGTTAATGTTTTAAAATTGACCCCATTCACTTCTATCGTGTCTCACCATAACTTTTTCCTTTTGTTGGGGAAAATGAGGAACAAGTAGGATTCATTTTTTGTTTTTGCGATGATCAAAATTATGCCACAAAAGCTGTTGATTGAGCTTAATTTGCACTGAACCCGAAACATTACAGGTTAACATGAGACTAGTGTGATAGAGAAAAAAAAAAAAAGGTTTGGAATAATTAAATTTTTTTTGTTTGTTTTGAAAGAAGTTTCTTCTGTTCAGCAAGGCTGCATTTACTTAATCAAAAATACAGTAAAAACTGTGAAATATTATTACAATTTAAAATAGCCGTTTTCTATGTGAATATACTGTCAAATGTAATTTATTGTGATCAAAGCTGAATTTTCAGCATCATTACTCCAGTCTTCAGTGTCACATGATCTTCAGAAACTATCATTCTAATATGCTGATTTGCTGCTCAAGGAACATTTCTTTTATGAATGATGAGTTGAGATCACTTTCTGAGGTAAGCAAAAGCTGCAGCAGATGTTGTTGACAGATTATTTTGTTCTGAACCCAGAACATTCTCCAATGTTTTTGCTGTGGCGACTGACTGCTATGCTGAACGTCGTCTCACCTGTAACACGTTGCTCTCCGCCTCCTCTCCTGTGCGGACCTCTACTTTCTCCAGAATGCACTTCTTGGCAGTGGCTTTGGTGTACGCGGCTGCCGACTCTTCCAGAGACTCCGTTACACTGTGATCTGACATACACACAGGGAGAAAATCATAATTTCAACTGCTCAGGATGAACTGATTGTAGCAAACATGCCTATTATGGTGAATGCTTAGCTCAAAATATTAATTATGGCATGAGGACACTGATAATCCTAGAGCATCCAGTCACATAATTAATATTCAATAAGCCAAACAATCAAAGTGTGATTCTGGTATGACCAATGTCAAGAGGAGTCAGCATGATGTTCTTAGCATCAAGTATCAACTCACTGAAAACGAAATGTCATACTAAGGAACACAAATCACAGCCAATCAGAACAAAGCATCAAAACAACAACCAATTTGAAAAACATGACCATGGAGACAAATAAAGCATAAATAAATAAATCCATCCATCCATCCATAAGCTTAATTTTTAATATTTATCAAATTTAATTTCAAGGTTATATTACATTTATCTTTTATATTCATTCACTTCTTTAAAATTTTTACATTAATAATACATTTTTAAATGTTTAATTTACTTTGGTTATTTTAAATGAATTTGAATTTATTTCAATATATAAAAAATATTTTACACGTATTCGTATTGAACCGCTTGGTACGCGGCTTTCAGTTTGGTACGCATTACAAACCGAACGATTCGATTCGTTGAACTAATACTATTACATTTGTAAAATAAAACAGCTTAAAGTGTGTGAAATATAATGTTCTCAGTGCCAATGCGCTCAACAAGGCAGCCCAAATGACGTAACAGGCAACGTGCTTTCTGCTTAGTGGCGTTAACGTTAGCGGACGGGCACGCGCTGCGAAATTCACTATTGACTGAGATCAAGACGTTCACCGGCATAACTCTTGCTTAAAGTTTGCACGTTGCTTGTGTGTGATATTCATTGGCTCGCCTTCATGGTTTAAGGCAGAAATATTTCCA
>NW_015638992.1:1048012-1052901 GCF_001515625.1 Sinocyclocheilus rhinocerous
ATCGTGTCTCACCATAACTTTTTCCTTTTGTTGGGGAAAATGAGGAACAAGTAGGATTCATTTTTTGTTTTTGCGATGATCAAAATTATGCCACAAAAGCTGTTGATTGAGCTTAATTTGCACTGAACCCGAAACATTACAGGTTAACATGAGACTAGTGTGATAGAGAAAAAAAAAAAAAGGTTTGGAATAATTAAATTTTTTTTGTTTGTTTTGAAAGAAGTTTCTTCTGTTCAGCAAGGCTGCATTTACTTAATCAAAAATACAGTAAAAACTGTGAAATATTATTACAATTTAAAATAGCCGTTTTCTATGTGAATATACTGTCAAATGTAATTTATTGTGATCAAAGCTGAATTTTCAGCATCATTACTCCAGTCTTCAGTGTCACATGATCTTCAGAAACTATCATTCTAATATGCTGATTTGCTGCTCAAGGAACATTTCTTTTATGAATGATGAGTTGAGATCACTTTCTGAGGTAAGCAAAAGCTGCAGCAGATGTTGTTGACAGATTATTTTGTTCTGAACCCAGAACATTCTCCAATGTTTTTGCTGTGGCGACTGACTGCTATGCTGAACGTCGTCTCACCTGTAACACGTTGCTCTCCGCCTCCTCTCCTGTGCGGACCTCTACTTTCTCCAGAATGCACTTCTTGGCAGTGGCTTTGGTGTACGCGGCTGCCGACTCTTCCAGAGACTCCGTTACACTGTGATCTGACATACACACAGGGAGAAAATCATAATTTCAACTGCTCAGGATGAACTGATTGTAGCAAACATGCCTATTATGGTGAATGCTTAGCTCAAAATATTAATTATGGCATGAGGACACTGATAATCCTAGAGCATCCAGTCACATAATTAATATTCAATAAGCCAAACAATCAAAGTGTGATTCTGGTATGACCAATGTCAAGAGGAGTCAGCATGATGTTCTTAGCATCAAGTATCAACTCACTGAAAACGAAATGTCATACTAAGGAACACAAATCACAGCCAATCAGAACAAAGCATCAAAACAACAACCAATTTGAAAAACATGACCATGGAGACAAATAAAGCATAAATAAATAAATCCATCCATCCATCCATAAGCTTAATTTTTAATATTTATCAAATTTAATTTCAAGGTTATATTACATTTATCTTTTATATTCATTCACTTCTTTAAAATTTTTACATTAATAATACATTTTTAAATGTTTAATTTACTTTGGTTATTTTAAATGAATTTGAATTTATTTCAATATATAAAAAATATTTTACACGTATTCGTATTGAACCGCTTGGTACGCGGCTTTCAGTTTGGTACGCATTACAAACCGAACGATTCGATTCGTTGAACTAATACTATTACATTTGTAAAATAAAACAGCTTAAAGTGTGTGAAATATAATGTTCTCAGTGCCAATGCGCTCAACAAGGCAGCCCAAATGACGTAACAGGCAACGTGCTTTCTGCTTAGTGGCGTTAACGTTAGCGGACGGGCACGCGCTGCGAAATTCACTATTGACTGAGATCAAGATGTTCACCGGCATAACTCTTGCTTAAAGTTTGCACGTTGCTTGTGTGTGATATTCATTGGCTCACCTTCATGGTTTAAGGCAGAAATATTTCCAACATTGCGTCGTAACCAATTACCCCCGTACCGAACCGTGACACCACTGTATCGTATCGAACCGAATCGTGAATTTTGTGAACCGTTATGTGTGTGTGTGTGTATATATACACTGTGTGAAATGTTGTGCACCTACTTTTCTCAGGTGTGGCCTCTTGTGATGACGGCTCAGATGCTGGAGCTGAACTGTCTTTACTGGCCTCGACTGACACCTCGCCTCCTTTTGGGGGGCTCTGAAAGAGTTCGCACAAAACTCTCTTTATACACCTCTGAATATCCATTTACTGTCTTTTTACTGTTGTCTGCTGAAATGTTTTAACAAATAGTTCACCCAAAATAAAAACCAAATAGGTTATTGTCTGTTCTTTTCCATCAATGAGGTACAATAGACTTTTTTGAGTCACTTCCTACTTGAACTGTATGGAAAAGAGCAGCTGGGATTTTCTACTAAACTTCTCTTTGAGGTAAAACAAGATCAGGAGTAAATCATTTTTATTTTTGCGGAAATTATTCCTTCATATGCTACATTTAAAAACTGAACAGTCTGTACAAAAAACTAAATGGGACAAAAAATGCATCGGTTGTCCAAAACCAGTCATCCTATACACTCACCAGAACTCTCTCAAACATGTTCTGGCCAAAAACAAACTTGGAGCCTTTATCTGAGCTGTTGGTGGCATTGTTGGAGCTGCAAACGCAAACAGAAGCAGATTTACAGGATGTAGAAGCCGGGCCAGAGAGAGCGAACAGATTCGCATGGCTCTATTGAACCGTTACCTAGCGCTGCCCATGTACTGTAAGAAATAATTGGTTCTGCCAGACTGAGAATCTTGTGTGGAGTCTTTTGAGTCACTGGACGTGCTGTTTTCATCCAACTGCTCAAGAAAAAGACAGTAACAGTATCGGAGAATAAACACAAACACTCCTTGGGAACTTAAGAATGAGTATAAAGGAATAAAGAATGAAACAAATGCAGCAGTGAGTCAGCGCTGACCTTCGCTCGCTCTTTGATATTCTGCCCGAACACAAACGATGAGTCCACCGCACTATCCTTCTTCTGACTGCTGTCGTCTTTCTGTCCACCTCCATTTTCTTCTCCTTCCTTCTCCCGCTTCTGCAAAGGAACTCAAATTAATGCAGATCCGACGACAAGTCTATGGGCTTTTAGTAACAAGTATTTTTTTGAGTATTATGTCGGATACATCAGGCTTTTGTGGCTCATATAGTATGAGAGTTTATGCCAGTTTTGTGAAGGATCATCAAGACCTTTTTAAGAACAATAAAAGAAAATTTAAGAAAAATCTGAATGTCTTTTGAATATGGTCTTTAAATGTAAATGTCTCAAATTAGCAACTCTTCAAAGCAAAAAATAAATAAATCCAATAGACTTCCATTATTTTTATTTTACAAAAAAATTAATGACTAATAAAATAAATTGTCCTGAATAGCTCTGTTAAAATATAGAAATAACTATCTGAGAGAAAAAAGTGATGTTCTTCATCAGTATTTTTGTCGTTTTCCAGTGCAAATGTCTAAAGATTATTAAATCAAGATGCATTTATGATAATAAAAAGTCTTGTTTTATGATAAATTGAAAAAATTAAAGTGAGTTTATGATTAAAACAAGATCAAATTTCTGAAGATTCAGAAAAATCAACTTAATTCAAAGAGAAAAGTTTTAATATCTAATTTACAGATATTTAAGCATAAACTTAATTTTGTTCAATTTCTCAGAAAACAAGACTTCATATTGGGGCTGTCATGATTCCTTGATTCTATTCGAGTATTCGATTTGAAAAACTCTTTGATTTCATTTTGCCTGTGTCGAGTAATCGGCTAAATATAATAGTAAGTATATATAATAAATATAATAATACCGGAAATGGCACATTTCATGGACGAAAATCCATGAAACACATTATTAGACCGTTTTTTTAAAGGCTGCATGATAGATTAAACCCATTTAAAAATAAAGCGTAATGCTACTGTGAATTCACAAACGCTACCATTCAATTAAATCAATATATGCGATGCAGGTTTAATATATGCGCTTTAATTATTTACATGCGTGTAGGTTACGTACGTGCGTGCATGTCAGAGCGGCTCCGTTCACAGTAAATGCTGCTCCACACAAACTGTTATCATTTACATATGGGGAGCTCCTCAAACTCCATCTTTGCATCTTGCTATTGGGGTTTGGGTTTATTATAACATTCATCTGGGAATGCAACGTGCACCATTTCACCATTGCACTATTTAATAAAATTATATAAATATCAGTTGTCACTCTATATTTCCCAATAATGTCTTAGATGATATTTTCTAAGATTTGAGATTACAAATTGATTTATAGATTTACAAATATTTGTGTCACATTCAGTAAAATCTCATAGTAAACATTTCATAAATCAATGAAAATGTCACTGTTCAGCACAATTATACCACATTACTGCTGCTTAAAACTAAAACGATTAACTCTCGAATGAACCTGCATTAATGCTGGAACTAGATCAGATTGTCTGTAATTTCCTACAGTCATACGTATTAGTCATCAGTTATGAATTACTAAGCACCCAGGTCATCTCATACATGAGCAATGATTACAGGTGATGCTGATATTTACGAGATGCTCTAAACAGGATGTAATTAGTTGTGGTTTATTTATCAAACGTTTCCATCTCAGATGTTTGTGCCGTATGTCCTCACCGGTGATTTGTCCGAGCTCTCTGTGTTGTTCAGGAAAACGGATCGGCTCTCTGATGACGAATCTCCAAACTTCCCCACTCCATTTGTTCCACAGCTGGAGTCTGCGAGCGAAAACATTGGCATAAACTAACAGCATCACACTATCAACACACGTTTCCAGCTCGGGATAATACGGCTCTGAGTCATGAACACTAGTGGTCACCCCAAACCTCATCTAGTTGACACTAATATATCTAAAGAGCAAGGTGACTGATGGCCGATATAATGCTGATACATAGGAATAATAACGACAAATGAGGGAAAAACTGCTGAAATAAACACTTATTCCCCACAACATTCACTCAAAATGCTATACTGACAATATTTTCTGTTGACAAGACCATCTGTAGATCAAGGAAGAAAACCTTTTATCCAATTCAATATTTGAAAAAGTAATACAGAAAGTAGTATACAAAGAGTAACTTTTTACTATTGAAGTATTATAAAAAAAAATCTAATACAGTAATAATATTACTATTAATAATAATAATTTCTATTCAAAAACAAGTAAAATTATTAGGTC
>NW_015638992.1:1053151-1084031 GCF_001515625.1 Sinocyclocheilus rhinocerous
TATATATATTAAATATATATATAAAAGAAAAAAAATCGGTTTTGACTAAGTTTTACACATCTGTTCTCAACAAAAAAAGCCTGAAATGTGGTTCTCTACAGTACAGTCTGAGACCTCCACAGATTCTGTTGCTGTGAAAGGCAGCAGTGAGCATTATGGGAGATGTACGTACTGGTCTTGACGGATTCTGTGAGGGTTTTGGCCGGAGGCGCCTGTAGAACAGCTGGCCTCAGAACACTGCGCTGCTGTTCTTTGGGCTTCTGACTGGGAACGCCTGGAAAACAACCTACTAACGGATTGAATCAGAAACCAAACGCCGCAGCATAACAGCACACACCAATGTCTGATAATCAAATAAAAAGCTTTAATTGTAATTCTCATGCAATGGGATGTTCTAAAATACGGAAAAGCTTTCTAAGTTTGTGCTGTTATAGTTAACTAAAACTAATCATCTTTAACTATAATTAAATTAATTATACATGTAAAAATAACTGTTAAAAAAATTGTCTTCCATAATTGAAATAAAGCTAAAATAAAGTCAAATAAATATTAGATTAAAAATGTAAATGAAATTACTAAAACAAAAAATTGAAGCTAAACTGAAATTTTTAAAACTAATAAAAAAGACAAAAGCTTAGTGCTGGGCGGTATACCGGTTCATACCGATGTTTATTTTTGTTATGATATGAATTTTTAAAATACCGCAATACCGAAGTATGTCGCTTAAACAACGTTCGGAACGCGACACTGTTTGAAAGGGGTCCCTTTTCACTGTTGCACTGTGGTGAGGGAACAGCTGTATGTGTTACTAAGCGTGAAAATTCCGAAACTGAAGCTGTAGAACTAATAGAACGTGATGACACAGAAGAACTCATCCACAATATCCACATTGACCGCCACAAATATCCACCGCCCCCTGCCATCAGCTCCCGCGTCTCACAAGTGCGACTTCAGCACTAGATTTAGCAACTTTCAGACCCATTTAGCTGCTTTTTCCCATAGAATATTCATACTGACAAACCTAGCGAATTTTTTGGATAAACCTTAGCTATGGCTCAGACGCAGGCAGTGTGCTGCATGAGACAAAAAAGTAATGTAGCCAAAACAACCGCATAGCCGCTCTTTAGTGTTAGATGCATGTTGATTTTATCAGACGATGCCGCGATTATAAATGAGAGTGACTCCTGGTTAACATGTATTAAAAGGGGTTGTGTTTAGTCACTATTTAGTGTGGTATTTTTTGACAATATTCACTCATCATGACAGTAAAATAGGGCATTCTAAGTCAATATACTGCAGTATTTCCTCTCAATCAGTAGAACATATGGTTAACACCCGGTCATGCATGACAAAAAAAATACCATCATGTACCATGAAACCGGTATAATTTTGAAAAATACTGTGATATAAATTTTTGGTCATACCGCCCAGCACTACAAAAGCTCATAAATTACTAAAATGAAAAAAATGAAAAAAATTAAAGAATACAAAGCTAATTAAAATTATAAATCAATAAATCAATAAAATTGAGAAGAATTTTCATTTCGGTGCATCCCAAATCTTTCAAACGCACAAGATGACTTTTTAAAAAAAGTACTGAAAGAGGAAGCTTTACAGTCAGACCCACTGTGACGAATTTCCCTAATCTCTCCTGCTCTAGAGAGCAGATTCATGTGTTGCATTTGTGTGTGTAGATGCAGTAAAAGGTTCAAAGCAGGAATGAATTGATCTTACCTGCGCTTGGGGCCTGGCCATGAATTAGTGTGGGAGGTTTCAACCTGAACCCGACAGGCTTCTCTTCTGAGACAGACAAACAGAAGCATAAACATTAAGATGACAAACCAAACATCCCTAACGCAAGACCAGATAAGAGCTCTCAGATAAACAAACACTCAAAGTCCATCTGTAATGCATGACGCAATTCTGCCTCAAACACATCAGTCAAGAATAAGACACTGCAATTAAGGCGTTTTTTGCAACACTATGCAAGTTAAAAGGACATCTGATGCTTTTCTGTCAGAAATAGGAAAAAACTAACAGTTTAGTACTGTTTAAACATTTTTTAGATGTACACGGCTTCAATTTTTACAAAACAGTAGGCAGTACGCTTTATACACACCACACAGTATACACTAGTAATTCAAACACAGCATGTCCATCTCTGTAGGGCCCTCACACTGTGCTTCATATCTACAGCCTCATAATGGCTCTGACCACTTCCTGTTAGACCTTAGTCCCCCACAGGCCTTTGGGCTTGTTTTAGCACATTCCAGACAGTAGCCGACACACATTCGGGTTTAGTGTGCTTGGCTGGGTTTGTGCTCTTTCTAAGAGAGACCAAAATAGAAAGTTGCCTTCAGATGCATGCACAGCGTCTGCCATTTACATTACTCTGTGTAACACGTTATCTAGAGGATGAAAGGTCTGATAACACTTAGCAAATGTGCTTTAAATGAGTTTTATACTATATATAACTAGGGGTACTCCGATTGATTGGCCGATAATCGCTTTGGGATGTTTGATCAGCGGTCTCTATAAAGCCGATCTCATAAACCAATCTCAAGCTGATGACGTGCCTGCCGTCAGAGGTTTGGCACGACATGCAGCCGCACCGTCTCAGTCCGGCGCAGGTAAAATAATTATAATGCTGAAGGCAAGGTACACTTCATATTTCTTCATTAAATAACTTATAAAGTAATTTGAAAACTTTCTGTGAGACATAATTTCACAAACAGCGCGAGTGAATCACCCCGCGTGCTCTCTCTTTCACTCTCAAAATGCGCAATATGCGGTGCGTATTTTTTCCGCGCTCATGTTAACGGATTTTAAAGCGTTCACACTGCAAATGTTTGCGGTCCAGCAGTGCGTCCCAGGAGCGGTCTGCAGCAGTGCAGCGATTGATTCTACACCGAGTTTGCTGCAAGCGCTGAATTAAAGTGACAGCTCATTATTTGCGTAAATATGAAAACGAAAACGTAGTATTTACACCATAAATGCATATAATTAAAGTCTACTGTTTCACAGTCAACACATATGGCTTTTTGGCTAGGTTTAAAGGAAAAGAGCACTTTTAGATAAACAAGGCAATAATAGACGGCATTCGTGGAGGTAGGAAAACTAAGTTCTTTATGAACCGCAGGATTGCTTGTAATAAAGATTTAAATGCAAAAAAGGCAGTGGAGCTGACTGTTTCTGTCAGTGGTAAGTTTTAATTTAGAATGTTTGTGAAAACATAAGAAAAGTATTTTAAATGTTTTGCCACTTGCTTGAGCAACTGTGCTGTTGCTATTGTGCAACAATTGCACAAGTGCAATTATGCACTGCATAATCGAACATTTAGGTGAGATAAATATATTTTAGAAAAATGTCTAAAAAATGCTCCCCTCCACCCCTCAAATTAAAAAAATCCCCTCTCACAAGAGTCACCTAAGAGGGGAATTCATTTTCAAAAATGAAATTCAGACCCTGAATAAATGTCTAAATGTCTTTTTTTAGACCCTAAAAATTTTTATTTTTTTCTTCAATTAGAATTATAATGAATACATTTTATGTTTTTCAACCAATTTAATACAATATACAATTTAATACATAAACTACACACACGCATACATAAAGTGCCTCAAGATAAAATAAAAAAATGCCATCACAATTTCATTAATGCATCCCATTAATAGATGGAGAAACCTGATTTGATGACCAAACAAACAATATGGCTTTATTTAGACAGGCAGGAAAACGTATCCATTTCAAATTTGTTTAGGTGTTTTTTTTTGTCTGCATAAAAAAAAGGAAAGAAAGAAATCTGATGTTTACTAACCCAGTCCAAACCACATCCCCATGTGAAAAATGAAAAGTGCGGACAGTCACTCCTGAAGATCATATTTGAAAACCAAATTTGATGTGTGCAGCGTAAACAAAGCCTAAGACTGTCAAACATGACAAAAACTGTGGACGGCCGCAGAACCCTGTAAATTACACTGAGTAACAGATGTCCTAACCGAGACTGGCGTGATGAAGCATCTAGTGACAGGCAAAATAAGCAAAAATTTATTTTTATATTTTTGATTAATATCATTGTAAACAGTTTTTAAAACTGAAAACTACTCTAAAAGCCCTCTGACTTAAGATAATGTTTTATATAGGTGGGCCTATGACAGATTTATGAATTTGTATTTCTTATTTGAGCAGTCGATTACACTGAAACTTGAGTAAAAACATTTTTTCCTATCCAAACAAAAAAAGATGCAGAGTCATGAACCCAAAGCAAGGCCAGTTCTGGTTTCTATTTCTATTGCACTGTGACTAATAGCTCCACCCACTGTGAAATTTCATTGGTCCAAAACCTTCCTCCACAACTGCATATTAAAGATCTTATGTTCTGATTGGTTGAAAATTTGGTATGGATAGAAAAATGACTTGACGTGGGACACATCATGGCTGGTTAGGACACAGTGTTAAGTTTAAATCTTTATAGTAGCCAGAAAGGATTGAAAAGGTGGCTGGTTCTTACCTGGCTCCGAGTCTGAATTACCAGTTGGAGACTGGCATAAACTTGAGGGCATAAAGATATTATTCTTGGGAACTGTTGCAGGAAACAAAGAAAGCACGAAAGAAAGAGAGGATCATATGGGAGTGTCTCACCTTCAGTAAAAATCAGCCAAATAATACTCAGAATCCACCCCCTTCAAAGTGAACCGTGCCAATCCACTGCAGTGACAAGGATCGCTGTAGACTCACCTGAATGTGACGGGGGGAACTGGGTCAGAGATGAGGTCCTCTCTCTCTTTACCGGAGGACAGTACTCGCCATCATCTCGATCTGAATCTGGAGAGCATAATTCAACCAATAGATCAATCAGAAACTAAAACTAGTGGAGCACTAAAATTCAGGGCACAGTGCAGAGAACTGAAAATGCTTGATTTAAATTAGCCTTTTGCAATACCTAATTATTCTAATAATGTTCTAACAATTTTTGTGCAATTATACTGACTTCTACCGTCAACTGATGTGACTTTAGAAATTACAAAATAAGGATGCAGAGGATGTAAAAATAAAGACATCTGTATAGGAAATCATATTACATTTATTAAGTCAATAAATGCATTATTGACAAAGAACGGTTGACCAAAAAAAAATAAAAAAATTTGCTGAAAATGTGCTCACCCTCAGGCCATCCAAGATATGGATGAGTTTGTTTATTCACGAGAACAAATTTGGAGAAATGTAGCATTGCATCACTTGCTTACTAACGGATGCTCTGCAGTGAATGGGTGCCGTCAGAATGAGAGTCCACACAGCTGATAAAAACATCACAATAATCCACAAGTAATCCACACCACTCCAGCCCATCAGTTAATGTCTTGTGAAGTCAAATGCTGTGTGTTGCTGTTTGTAAGAAACAAATCCATTATTAAAGTGTTTAAACCGTTATTTCGGGACAAAATGAGTCCATAATTCATAATAACGTTTCCTCCAGTGAAAAAGCCCATCTCCTGTTGTCTCTCACATCAAAATCCACCCATATATTTGTTTAAAGTCGTTTAGGATTGTTTTGGCTTGTAAACGGTGTTTGATTTGTGTAGATTTCTCTCCTGATTCAGACAAGATGACTTTCTCACAAAAGAAAGCAATATTATGGATAGAGGATTCGTTTTAAGTTAAAAACGTCTTGATGGATTTGTTTCTTAGAAACATGCAGCTTTTGTCTTCTCAAGATATTAACTGATGGACTGGAGTGGTGTGGATTATTGTGTTTTTATCAGCTGTTTGGGCTCTCATTCTGACGGCACCCATTTACTGCAGAGGATCCAATGGTGAGCAAGTGACATGATGCTAAGATTCTCCAAATCTGATGAAAAAACTCATCTACATCAGGGAAGACATGGTAGTGAATAATGTTAATTTTTGGGTGAACCATTCCTTTAAATAAGACCATGACCTCCAAATAACTCTCAAACCGACGTCTGGATGATACAAGCACATCTGCATCCTACAATATATTTCATGAGACATTGTGTTAGTGTCTCACTGTCTGCATCTCATCACATATCATATACAAGTTACATTCCAGCAAAACATCATCATCAGTGGGTGTTTACATAAAATATTAAAAACTTGAATCGTTGCATGTGCACAATGTGTTTGCTCCACGTCAATGTTTCTGTTATCGGCTGTTGAAGGTTTTATTTTGAGAGTAACAAATAGGGCATTTTTTTATATTTTCTGAGACTATTTATGATGCATTACAAAATTGTATTGCATTAAACCCCAAAATAATATCTCTCAACTTTTTACACACTCAAGCATGCATCACAATTTTAGCCACCAAAAATAAGACAAATATTGGCCAAAAAATGAACAGAAACATTAACCGATTCAATAAAAGAAACTGACAGAGCGAAAGCAGATTGCATGTGAAGCTGTCCAGATTTAAAAGAGTGCACAACAATTTAACAAGTCTATGGCAAGAATACTGCAGTCAATATGCAAACGTGATTATAATTTAAATTTAAAATTCAAAACATATTTGCATTTTACAAGACACTCCTCTGGGATACTGATTGATAAAGAGCGCACACATCCATTTGTCTGTCCTATGCATTTATATAGACAGTGTGAGCAGGGCTCTACGCTTACTTTTCTTTAGTGCTCAAGTGCTCCTAACTTAAAAAAAATTAGGAGCACGTTCAAAATTTTAGGAGCACCTTCTAATCAATAATCCAAAATTTTATCAAAAAGTAGCCTTCCCATTACGAGGTGATATTTGACTCCTCTAACTTTATTAGAAGTATGTCATCTTTTGTCAAATTCTTTAAAAAATTATATTTTATAAGCTTTTTAAAAATTTTAATTAAAACGACAGAATAAGAGTAGAATAAGAAATATAAGTTACCAATCAAATGAAATCAGTATTAACAAAATTAATTTGTAGAGGTGGCACAGAAGAACACAAAAGTGGCTTGGTGTACTTTCAGACATTTAATGAGGCTCAGAAGTGGAATGAGTGCAATTAAATCCATAAATTCATGATGATATTAATCTTTTAAATATACAATTTTGAATATAGAAATATTAAATGATTTAAATAGCTGAAAAGATACTTTAATAATGAAACTAAAACTGTCAGCAGGTGGCGGCAAGTCACTGATTTTCATCACTGAATCATTCAAGAATATAGAAATAGAGCAAAATCAGACAATAGTGTTATAGTCAGACAATGTAAGTCACTTAATATTAACTTCTTGTTTATTGAATTGTATTGTATTAAATCAGTATCACATTTACAAACTCCTTTAAAAATCATTAAAAGCTGTCACTCATCTTAGTTCATCTCGATCTCACATTTATAATCAACGAAGCTCTCTACACTGCGCAATGAATCTCTTATTTACACCCTGTCTACACTTTGCTTATGAAAGGATTCGTGAGATATGTCTGTGATACATTACTCAACGCTGCAAAAACACGTAGAAACCTTTGAAGCTCCCCTGAGCGCAATCACAAGCAGGATGATGATCGGGTCAGTTGACTGGTGCTCCTAAAAAAATTTTCATAGTCGCACGCAGTAGTTTTCAGTCGCAAATGCGACTGAAATGGTCGCACTGTCTAGCCCTGGAGAGTAACATTTCATGCAATATACTGTAAGGAACAGATGTTCTTTTGTAATACACAAATCAGTTTGTTTTCTGAATCAGTTTCGGTTCTGTTTTTGGCACATCATAAAACAGGTTCTCCAAAAAAAAGAGCAAGTACCCTGGGAAAAATAGTTTGTGTAATGTCCACAATTTTTAGCAGCCAATAATTTTTACTTCGATGCATCACTAGAAACAAAAAAACGTTTCAAACTTACCATCCCCGTCCTCCGCACTCGACCCATCTGCGGATCTCTGGAACAGGCAAAAACATAAATTAATTTGGTCACACAAAACTGGACTACATCACAGAGAAACACACTGTACAATGGAAAACAACAGCGTAAACAGCCCTGTTTTCAAATAATTTCTCACCAGAGCCAAAACCATCCCGCTGAAATGCAGAGTGTGTTTAATTTGCTTAAACTGCTTTGGGGAAATCACATTTTGAGGGTGATTTGTATCTGTGCTAGTCAGTCGGCAGCTGAAATTCATCTCACTACCAGCCAAACTGGCCAGCTGAGTTTGTGAAATTACTTGCCAATGCTAAAATTTGGTAGGTACCAGGTGAAATGTTCATGCCTCGCCTGAGTGTTTATTGAGAAAATGTCTGTTTTGTTATTGTAATAAAACTCAAAGCTAAATTTAATATTTCCCAGTAAGTGTCTTCCATCATAACATCCTCAGGTTATTATGGGAAAGAGGTTTGTTTGGCTGGCAACTACAAAATTCACAATATCGTGGCTTCTAAAAACAGCAGTTAAAGCTGCAACATATCATTTCTAAGCCACCAAATGGAAATGCAATTGCAACCAATGGCTTGAGTTTACAGTAGAACTTCCTTTTGGACTAGAGAATGGTGGAAAAAAGTGTTTAAAACTCATTTTTGCAATGCTGTTTGGTGCCTCTAGCAAAGCAGAAATTACACAATGCCACTAAAGCTGGAGATGGACTGACAGTCGGTTTTATCGATATTTTATCGAGTTTTTCTTCTGTTGAGCACAAAAGAACATATTTTGAAGAATGATGGTAACCAAACAGCTGATGGTAGCCATTTACTTCCATAGTATGGAGAAGAAGAAAAAAACTATGGAAGTCAATGGCTGCCGTCAACTGTTTGGTTACCAACATTTTTCAAAATATCTTCTTCTGTGTTTAGCAGAAGAAAGAAACTTATACAGGTTTGGAACAACTTGAGGGTGAGTAAATGACTATTTTCATTTTAGGGTGAACTACTCCTTTAAGCATTTATTCTTAAGTGGATATTAGTTTTGAAATATTGGACACATCAATATATGGCGCCATTTATAAATGCAGTTTCAAGAACTGCATGCAAGACGGTGATTCTAATGTAATGCATTTCATGTTTTTTTGTTTAGTAGTTGTTTTTGTATAATTATTATTAGTAAACACAATAAAGAGCCAGGACAGGTGGCTATTTCTTTCATTTTACTGAGCTTACTAAACTCAGTGAACCTTAAAACACAGTTTAGAGATGAGGATGGTCAACCAAAACACTAACTCTAGAGTGACCAACTAATATTCACTCCTGTATACCCAATACTTTAAACCGTAATTTAAAATGAATTACATTTATGCAAAGTGCTTAGATTATGCAAAGACTTGTCGTTATTGTTAATTGTGTTGTTCTTGCTGCTGCTAAAACATTAAATATCAGTTCTGCATATTGCTTACTGGACATATAAACATACAAATAATCAGAACTGGTTGTATGTATACATACATACGTAAATAAATGTTGTTCTCCACTTACAGTCGGGGCAAATGTTGCAAGAAATAAAGAAAACAATGGGTTTGACCATTTTTTAATGAATTATTCCTTGAAGAATCAGAACGAACAAACCTTCTGTGCCTTGTCCTTCTGAAACACAAACACTGGAGGAGCTATGGCAGGCTTCTCTGTTAAAAAGAAAAACAGAAAGAAAATTAGCAGGAAATAGATACAATCCCCGTACGCCTCTCCAAAATCCTACATTAAGCTGGTGTTTCAGCTGAAATTTTACTTTAAGCAAGAAAACAGCTCAGCTGCGATGTACTAATGTTACAGTTCAGATCGATCCAAGTTTCATCCTACATTACACACAAATATCCAAAGTCACAAGATAATCATTCACAAAATAGGTCATTTCCTAAAATGGTTTATTTGAGGATAGGACATGACTCAAACTGGCCAAAAGTATCCAAAGCAAATGCTTAACGTCATATCTTAGTTTAACAACCGCAGATCAGAACTATCCATGCCCAATCTGTCAATTTTAAGTTATTTCCCACTGTGTTAAAGGCAACAATCAACTGACAGCTTTGCCTGTAGATAATAAAGCAAAGAAATGGCAAGCAAAACACTGAATTAAACATGCAATTTTGTAGAAAGAATGAAATGGTATTTCCTTGTTAAATACACTGTAATAATTGTTTTATTTAAAACTTCCAAAAGTCATTTTTACAGTGTTGATAACGGGGGTCTGAGGCATTTGTGTCATGCATAAAAATACTTGTTTACAGATAATTATAAAATAACTAACACATAGCCTCCAGTAGCTTGTTGTTAAAAAAAAAAACTATTTGACAAAAGACTGCAATGTCCAATAAATACCCACATTAATTATTTTTGGATAATTAATCCAAAAATATAAATTAAAAAAAATAAATAAATAAATAAAACTTGTAACAAGTTAATAACTGTGGCATTTTACAGAAATGCTACAATTAATAATCATAATCATAAAGAACCAAATGAAAGGAAAGCAATCTCTGTTATAGAGAGGAAACCACAATTAGATGTAAATAAGGTGTGCATTATGCTAAGTAATTTTGAAGTGCCATTGCACTTGAAGTGCTGAATGCAAAAGTCACCAAATGCATAAATATTCTAATAATTTCATATGAGCAACTAACATTCACGTAGCTCAGACAAGCATGGCACTAGCTTGATTCCCAGAGAATGCATGAACCAATACAAATGTAAACATTTAATGCATATCACTTTGGATGAAAGCATCTCCCAAATGCATAAAAAATACATTATTAATGTTGTCCATTGCATTGAAAAGCCCTATCAACCAACCACTGTTTTTTTAAACCACAACCTGTAGTATGTCCTTGCCATCACAAGCCTCTGGTAATCTGATCAAGTGGGGTTAGTAACCAGTCCCTGCAAGCCAAACAGTCTCTAAACAGTGTTGTCAAAGAAGTTATCTTATTTCTTATCTCATCTCAAGCCAACCAATAAAACCCTAGACACTTCTGGCTCAATTAAAAGGCTTTAAAATGATCGTCATGCTTTGTAAATAAACAAAGACACATGATCTGGCTGACACATCTGGTATTTTTAGCTGCAGGACTTTGACAGCAACAAATTTGGTGGCTAATAAAACAATCATTCATAAGGAACAGTACAAAGCCTGTTTAAGATGATTTGCAAACCACTAAAGAGTGCAATAGCACAGTGCATCTGTAAACAGCTGCTTTCCCCAAAACAAATCACAGTCATCTGGGTGGCTCATTCAGCACTGTAAACCCATGCACATCAATGTAATTAGGTCAAGGGGTGAGGTATCCACCGATGGGTGATCTCACCACTCAAGGCTGCTGTATTGGAGGACTTTTGAGCCCTAAAGGGGGGGAAATCATGTGTGCATGAGGTTGCATTTCACCCCAGGCCAGGAGGGTGGGCGGGCCTGCATTAGCACAGGCAGCGGAGCTGGGTAACGCCACAAGCCGCGAGAGCGGCACCGACAGCCGGCTTGCCCGTGAACGAAACACCGCCACCTGTTCCGGACTCCGTTTTCCGACTACAAATCGATGCATTTATTGGAATAACGTCAAAAACAGACCGTGCATCCAGATCAGATCGAAACCAACTACGAGTTGAGCAACTCACTACCCCACCCACCATTTGCTTTCGTTTCGTTTCTGTATACGTTTAATTGTTAAGCATTGGACTGTCTCAATAAAGAAGGATAAATAATTAAATATCACTTCACAAACTGCACATATCACTGATACAGACAGGCTAAAGATAGACGTCTAAGCCCATAAACCACGATTAGATTAAAATGGCACGTTGCGAGAAAAAGATATCCTAATAGTATTAATGTAGATGCATAATACAGAACATTTCTGCCACATATTTGAAATACTGAAATGCATGCTAAAGATACATATGTTAATCCTTAATGCATTAGCATGCTCATAGAAAAGCGTCATTCTTGAATCCCTTGTAATTACGCATGAAATGAATTATTATTTCACAGCGTGCGCGCGGATGTGTAAGTTAGCACGCGAGCGCATCGGGGGGAAGCGCGTGCGTTTCCACCCGCCTAAAAATCAAAAAGAGAAACACACCGAGGTCAGTCCGTTAGCAGCACAACACACTCACATACACACACGGTCTGTCAGTGCGCTGCTTAGCACGCGAAGCTAACACACTCATCGGCTAACTGGAGCTAAACATCCACACACACTCCCGCTCAGAGCCGCGAAAGCGCGCAGACCGGGTCACAAACACGCGTGGCGCTCTCACCGACGCTATTATGGCGTGTACGGCTCATGGTGGCGGTTTATTTGCTTTATTTTACTCCTTTTGCGGATTCACACGGTTGCCTACCTTCGTTCGCCAAGTCCGCCATTTTACTTCTCCGTGCACGCCCACAATGCACCGCGGCACTAGTGCGCTTTATTTCTCAGAGCAGCAGCACTTGAAATACATTTACATTTGAATATCATTTTTCAAGTCATTTGTACACGAATCTTTACCATTTTACGTATCATTAATGTCAAAAACTAATATATAACATTTTAACTAATATTATAAAGTAAAAAAGGGCAAATAACGTTAATATTATTATAACATCTAGTTCACTCTAAAATATGATATATTACTACTTGTAAATTATCCAGTATGTCTTGTTGCTTTTACTAACAATATTAATTACTATATTAAAAACGATTAACATATTACATTGCGTAAAAATTAGGCTATTATAATATAGTTATTAATCAGTATTATATTGTTTTACTATTAAAACACGATTTTCATTTATGTCTTGTTGCATCCACTAACAATATAAATCCCTATTATAAAAAGATTATCTTATGTCAGCAATGCCTAAGTATTAATGTAATAGGTAACACAATTATTTTATTATTTGTAAATAATTTCCTGTCTTGTTGCTTCTATTGACAACATTAATTAAATAACGATAATAATAAACTATTGTCTAAGTTTAATTAAGCGTAATGATTACTTATAATAGTAGTAATATATTACTAGCCACTATTTTTTCTGTTTTATTCTATTACAGAACTATTTTGTTGTGTAAATAATTTTGATTCCTTTTTATTTATATATTTTTTCTCCTTCTACTAATTTTGTTATTTTATGTATGTATGTATGTATAAATAATTATATATATTACTGGAATCTATTATTTCTGTTTATTCTATTTATTTCTGTATTATTTTTATTCCTATTTGTTTTGTAGTAATGCAATATAACCACTAGATGGCCAAGTTTGTCAAGGCTGTATCTTATGAACT
Organism: Sinocyclocheilus rhinocerous; assembly: GCF_001515625.1. Lineage (NCBI taxonomy): Eukaryota > Metazoa > Chordata > Actinopteri > Cypriniformes > Cyprinidae > Sinocyclocheilus > Sinocyclocheilus rhinocerous. The sequence goes on from NW_015638992.1 coordinate 1,066,342, forward strand.
CTACAGACGCACTTGATGTTTGGCCTGAACTTCACTTAGTTTGATCTTCTACATTTTTTAAATAGGTCTATTTGTTTAATTTTAATTTAAAAATTACGTATTTGATATTTTATTTGATTGTTACAGTAGCCTAACTGATTATTTTAAAGTATTGGATGTGTTTTCGTTTATATGTAATAAACTGCAGACTGTTGCAGGTTCAATCCTGAGAAGAAGAGAAAACGGAAAGTTCTGATTTACAACAATTGTGCTCACTCAACTTCTGTTCTTGATAAAGACGTTTTTCCCCATGTTGCACACAAACCCTGACCCCATCAACTTTGGATAAAGTCTATTAAACGGCAAGCAACTGTGCTTAATAGATAATAAACAAGAAGAAAATGTTCTAGAGTGGGATCTTCTCACAATGGTTTACAGAGCCCTTGGGCAAAACCCATGTAACCACATGCTACTAGGCAGCATACAGACCTCCTGACAGACATGAAGATGAAGACAAATGTCAGTGATTATTTAGCGAAAAAAAATCAATGGAGTCATAATCACTTGATTGAAAGATTTAGATTCTTCTCTGAATGAGAAAACAGGTACATTAAAGGGCATCATATGTATAAACAGGTGTTATTCTCATTGTATCCCAACTATTTAGTACACTCTAAAAAATGCTGGGTTAAATATAACCCAGCGCTGGGTTAAAAAGGGACAAACCCAGCTACAGCAAAACAACCCAATAGCTGGGTCAAAACATCCCAACCGCTGGGTCAAATATATATATAGTTGTTGGTCTTGTCATTAAAACCAAAAAGACCCATGAATAACACTTAAAAACGAAAGAAAAAGAAATCATTGCATCCCGTGAGAAACAAACAAAAGAAACCAGATTCAGCTCTTGCTATGGATCAGAAGAAAAATGAGACATCATAAACAGTGACCCACGCTATCACATGGCCACTTACAGATCCCACGTTCCCACATCAAGCTCTGGCGTCTCAAGACAACTCTGGAATGGAAACAATGGGCCAAAGGGGCAACACATTTAGAATACATGATTTAATGTTCTGGTGACAGAAGAGTTTGAAATATGATTCAAAACACTGTTAGAACATGATACAACTTGAGATATAGAACAGCTTGGGAAATAAACGCTCCAATTCATCTTTTCACTTTTTTAAGGACTCCCTGATGTTTTTCTGCACTCAAGTTATTTTTGGTACTATGCAGGTCAAATGTCTTCAAATATGAATCTGTATAATCTAAGAGTAACAACATTCAGTGTAGGCCTATTTATGGTTCATTGTGTGTGTGGTTTGTATTTAGAAACACTCATGTTCCAGTATTTAAACTGTGAAAACATGCTTTATTATGGAACTTTTAGGGACAGATTTCGAGAAATGTAGCATTACATCACTTGCTCACCAACGGATCCTCTGCAGTGAATGGGTGCCGTCAGAATGAGAGTCCAAACAGCTGATAAAAACATCACAATAATCCACAAGTAACCCACAGCACTCCAGTCCATCAAATAACGTATTGCGAAGCGAAACGTTTTTTGTTACAAAAATCTGAATTCGAATTCTGTGTTACCTTGGCGACGCAAGAGTTCGTGACGGTGTCATTCTGTAAACAAGCGTTATGGAGGATGATGACATCATACAGAAAGATAAAAGAACATTTGCTGACAGTATACTATAGTAACGTAAAAATACTGTATTCTACTAGAAAAAACGTTCAAACGGAAATACATCTATACCTCGCCGTGTTCGAATCAGTTCGGCCCGATGACGTGACCTGTGTAGATCGATTCACGGACAAATGACTCTTATGAACTGATTCTCTTGATGAATCATTCAAAAGACTCAAGAGTTAATCAATCTAAGGAATTTTTCTGACGAACCGTTTAACAAATGAACTTGAATCCGTCAGAGCGGCAAAAAGAATCAACATATGACTCAAATACATATAAAAGACTCAAGTGCAGGTTCAGTGTCATTGTAGCAATACTTCAATATCCATCAGGATTAGCTTCTCTTATTTGCACTGTTACAAAAAGCAATCATGTATTCATACAGTCTTGTTCTCATTCTTTATTATCAGTTTTACGGCTTATCATAAGGCTTATGGTTATGCAATGAAATCTGAAAAAAAAAAAGTTAACTGATGGAATAAATTTTTTTTGTTTGTTTTTTACTTATAATATATAATATTTCTGGTCATTTTAATGCATAAAATTACTCCAGATTCATTTTGATTGCATTGTAACAGAAAATCAAGTAACTTATAAAGGTGAACAGACCCTCAGCTGTAGAGTTTACACATGCTTTGAATTTCCATGAAACTCTTTGACAGTTTCCCTATTCAAATTGAAATCAACGCTTAGAAAAACAGAAGAAGCTTACATAATAGCAACCTGACAATCAGAAAGTAAAATGTCGCTCATTGAGATGCCACGCCAAAAGGTTCTTAAGGTAGGAAACATGATATGCTATAACATCTGTGCTTTTAAGCTGAAGCATGTTTGTTTCTTTGGAAGTTGAAATCTGATGCACATTCTCCTGTCACTCGTTTTTTTTTGTGTAATTGCAAAATGCTAGAAGTCTCATTCAACACGAGTCAAGTTTAAACAGCCCTGCGTTTGGCTTACATTTCTTAAAACGCTGCAAGGCCCGAATTTGTGCCATAATTGTGTTTCAGATTTTTTTTCTTTATATAATACCTGGCAAGAACTGAATGATCATCATCAAATTAGACACTTTGCAAGCCAAACAAAAATGTGCATTAATATGAGGCTTATACAGGAAAATTAAGAAATTCTGGTAGTTTTTGACCTGTGCTTATGTGATAAAACCCAAAACAGCTACTCGATATTTTTGCATTCACTTCCTAATGATTAATACTGTGTGCAATTCATACATATTTTCATGCATTATTACTGTGACAGATTTAATTGGATTAATGAAACATTTTCATGCATAATGACTCAAATTTCTATCTGATCCTCACACAATCATATGGCTTCTGAAGGCTCATGAAGATCATGCATGAACTACAGTTGTCCATTTCAGCTGTACTTTTCATTCTTTTTGGAAACAAAATAGCCTTGACAATCACTACACTGTAAAAAATAATTTTTTGAGGTTGTAAATCAAACAAAGATTCATGGAATAGGTTTTACTCCAAAATGTAATGTTTAATTCAGTGTGTTACTTGCCATTTCTTAATAATTATTTGTGATATCTACTAGCAATTTTTGAATGAAATTAGTTTTTGCAGCATTTTTCTTCTGTGCATGACTACTTACATTTTTCCATTATCAAAACAATGAACTGTTTAAACCATTATTCAACAGTACTGAATAATGCAATGCAGCTTTTGGCTTCACAAGACGTTAATTGAGTGGTGTGGATTACTTGTGGATTATTGTGATGTTTTTATCAGCTGTTTGGACTCTCATTCTGACGGCACCCATTCACTGCAGAGGATCCACTGGTGAGCAAAGTGATGCAATGCTACATTTCTCCAAATCTGATGAAGAAACAAGCTCATCTACTATACGAGAGTGAGTACATTTTAAGCAAATTTTTATTTGAAAATGAACTACTCCTTTAAAATGATATGATGGTTAGCCACATCAGAATAAAAGGGAATACATACAAAATCCTGATAGACAAATCGGTTACTGTGGTTTTCATTTAACCAACCATGAAAGTTGATCCTCGTGAGGGATGTGGCTTCACCTGGCTCAGATATCAGGGTTGGGTTCATTATAAGTCAGTGCAGCTGGGAAACCTGCACAGAATCCTGGTACTGGGAAGAAACTACGCTTTTGTAGACAAACAAGGTGAGCAGTCTAATATGAAAACAACATCATTTTACAGCATCTAATGTTTAACGGCAATCCTTTAAAATCTAGACTCTTTAATGATGCAAAACGGTACAATTTTAGTTTTTTCTTTGAAATGCCGACCTTCACCTGTTGGGTTTCCGAGTCCATTTGACAGTGATTATTGCAGTTTTACTGCATGCGCTGGAGTGACCGGGAAAAAATTCAAACACCGGTCAATGTTCATTAATGATTTACTAAAGATAAATTAAGATTAATGTTTATTTTATAGTTTTCTTCTCATAAAATGTGTAGGTTTGTCTTTATGTTGCCAGTTTTGTTCAGAGATGAGGAAATTATATTTTTACAGCATCTGTCGTAATTTTAACTGCTTTCTCCAAATCTGATGAAGAAACAAGCTCATCTACTATACGAGAGTGAGTACATTTTAAGCAAATTTTTATTTGAAAATGAACTACTCCTTTAAAATGATATGATGGTTAGCCACATCAGAATCAAAGGGAATACATACAAAATCCTGATAGATAAATCGGTTACTGTGGTTTTCATTTAACCAACCATGAAAGTTGATCCTCGTGAGGGATGTGGCTTCACCTGGCTCAGATATCAGGGTTGGGTTCATTATAAGTCAGTGCAGCTGGGAAACCTGCACAGAATCCTGGTACTGGGAAGAAACTACGCTTTTGTAGACAAACAAGGTGAGCAGTCTAATATGAAAACAACATCATTTTACAGCATCTAATGTTTAACGGCAATCCTTTAAAATCTAGACTCTTTAATGATGCAAAACGGTACAATTTTAGTTTTTTCTTTGAAATGCCGACCTTCACCTGTTGGGTTTCCGAGTCCATTTGACAGTGATTATTGCAGTTTTACTGCATGCGCTGGAGTGACCGGGAAAAAATTCAAACACCGGTCAATGTTCATTAATGATTTACTAAAGATAAATTAAGATTAATGTTTATTTTATAGTTTTCTTCTCATAAAATGTGTAGGTTTGTCTTTATGTTGCCAGTTTTGTTCAGAGATGAGGAAATTATATTTTTACAGCATCTGTCGTAATTTTAACTGCTTTTTGACAACACAAAGAGCTTTCTTAATATGTTACTGATATAGGGTCAAGGCCGGAGAAATGAGGATAAGTGTGTTGGAAAACGCGCCTTCTGTGCTGATAAGGTTTATGGAGGCTCTCATGAGAGCATCTATTGTGTGGGCATGTGTTTGTGAGTGTATCTGGTGAAGCGGTTCATGATTTTCTGTCTCATTTTGACAGTAGAGACACTGGGTAATCATGCGGTTCAGCATCCTCTTCTTCATCGTCCTCCTGGGATTCCTCTACCTCACACTGGCACAAGGTAAAAAAAAAACACAAGTTATGATTGTATTACAAACAATCAGGCTCTTTTACACCAAAAACACTTTTGCAATGTTGAAGTTTAAGAAAATATACACATTGCACAATAGTTGATTTTTGATAGCATCGTTTAGTTTGCACGTGAGATTCAGAAAAACAACAAATGAATGCATTTTTAAATTTCAAAATCAAATGTCAAGGGTGTACTTTGCCTATTCAAATTATTTCTAAAGAGACAAATGAATTCCAATGAATTGATTAAATGGTGCAGCAATTCACGTTACATTGCATTATTTTAAATGTTAAATAAAATCACTAAAGTTTGGTAAACATTTCCTGTTTTTGTCATATCCATACCATTTGTTTGCATATTATTTCAATGATATTTAATTATCCTTGGTATATATTATTATATTAAAGTATATTTTTACAGCATCTGTCATAATTTTTCATATTGCATAAGATAGTGTTTCTTTTTGGAAACAGTAATTAACAAAAGGAAATGATTATATTGCTTCCATTTATCCTCTTCAGTTTTGAAAACTAACGCAAATAATTAATTGAGAAAATATAAAAGAAATAATAAAAATGGTAAAAGTACTGAAGACAGTGTGTCCACCTCATCATGTTCCTCTAATTAAGTTCTAAAAAGAAGTCGTTAAACATTTTGTGTTTTCTCTGCAGTATATGTGTGCACTTTGACTATAGTTATTGAATTCAGTTTCACTTCTAATGGCTCTGCTAGCAGTTCTGGTATAATAAGCACCTGTGTTGTCTTTCCACCCTTTCCTTGTTTGCCACTATTTATGGTTTTATGAGACATTCATCCATAAAATCATCCATCTGTAATTGCCTGTAAAAATAGTTATGTTATGATTCATTGATGCATGTGTTTATGCCACTGATGTGCACGTATGTCTGTCTGTAGGCTCGTATGAGGACTGCTGTCTGCAGTATGTCAGGAAAATTAAACCGTCCATTAGGAACAAAGTGATCAGCTACAGAAAACAAGAGCTGGACGGAGGCTGCAACATCCCAGCTGTTGTGTAAGAAACTTATATATGTTACTTAGTAAATATGAAGGCTATATGAAAATAAATAAATCTGCATTGAATGAAATATCAAAAGGATTAACAGTACAGTATTCATTTTTTTTATAGCCTCGTTTACTCATATTTATGTATATACTGTATACATGTATGGTTGGGTCTTAATTTTTTCCGTAAGTGAAGTGAGTGCATAAATTGTTTAGACATGTGACGTGACACACAGTGAAGTGATGCAATAAAATGCATTGCACTGCAGTGAACTGCAGGAGAGAGATCGGTCTTTGTGATTGCCTATTTTAAACCTCATAATTAATTATGTTTAATGTAATTGTCTCCCCACAGCTTCACATTGAAACGTGGCCGTATGATGTGCACCGACCCCAGAGAGAAATGGGTCCATGAACTCATGCGGAGGGTGGACATACTGACAGAAAGCTCATTTATGAAGAGGAAGGTGTGTATATTTTGAAGTGTAACTATTTCACTATTAACTATTTTAATTTAATTTTAAGCATTTATAATCAACTATTGACTTAAATATTTATTATCATTAATTATCATAATATTAATTATAATAAATGATCATTAATTAAAACCATAATCTCAAAATAAAAAAGTACAAATAAAAAATAAACATTAACTGAAATAAATTTAAATATGTAAACTGTTAAACCTATTTTTATTTCAGCTAGTTGTCAGAGCAACATTTCATATTTTTAATTAGTTCAAGTTGAAGTACTACTAAAACTAAACTAAAACGAATAAATACTAACTGATCACTCTAAAAAATGTTGGGTTATTTCAACCCAACTTTGGGTCAAATATGGACTAACCCAACTTTTGGGTTAAAAATTTAACGTAAAAATTTAACCCAACGGTTGGGTTAGTCCATATTTGACCCAAAGTTGGGTTGAAACAACCCAGCATTTTTTAGAGTGATGAATAGTTTTATTAAAAAGTAAAAAAATAACAAAATTACTAAAACTACAACTGAAATTAAAATGAAAACAATAGATGTAAATAAAATCTTATTCAAAATACTAGTATATCAGATCATGCCTACAGTGTGACAAATGAATTTTATTTTAATGTTTTCCTTAATATCAATTAATAATAGGCTAAACCATAAACATGGCATGTGTGATAATTATAAAATAATAATTTCGTCAAAAGACGCTATTTTAAACGTGAATCTGTTATTAAATCCCTTATTTTTGTTTTTTGATGTACAGAATTCACGGGGTTAAGCAAGCCAGTGGCGGCCGAGAGAGGACCAGAGGGAAAACAGCTCGAGTGTCTCGGCCAATCACGTTCTTTCTTTGAGTTCTGGCTCTCCGAGGGCACATTTCAGCATGGATTGACCGATGTTCTCAGTACTTCCATGTGTTCCGCCCTGTGCTCTATCTGGTATCAGGTGGCATTTCCTGTTTCCAGACTTTTGTCGCTTCACTGACGGACTGCTGGTTAAATGCTCCGAATGAGAGATGGCCATTATTTTCCCTCTCCACGTGCTGCTGTTGTCATCACTTCCAAGCTCTGTGTAAAACCTTGCGAGCTGCCTGCTTAAAAAGCCCAAAAGTATTCTTCGGTTTAGTGCATGCGCACAGCTGAACACAGCCTTTATTGGATAACGTGCGCAAATGAGGGCGCTTGGCGCATGCGCACTACAAAGATTTATCTTTGTCCAGTGTCTGAACTTTTCTCTCGAAAGTTATGAGTGATAAAAATGTCTTTGTACTCGTTTAAGCTATAATCTCGGGTGTATTTTAGTCTCCTCACACAAGCACTGACCCGCGTCTTTTGTTTTTGCCATCTTCAGCAGTCAGTCTCCTCCGTTTCTTTTCCGACTGTGAAACAAAGCGCCGGTTCAGTGTTGCCACCTTGTGGAGAAACTGATTACTGCAAAAAATAAATAAAACGTGCATACAGTATGAGTGTACTGTGCTGATGACAAAATTACCCAAAAAAACGCCTACAAAGTAAAAAGTGACTGCATAGTAATCAATCAGTGCTCAATTAGCTAGTGTTCTTCATGTAATCCGCATTTAAATTACAATACATTTAAATTGCTTTCTTTTCAGTATTTAATAAAATGTACATTTAAATTTCTTCTGCTTTGTCCGCTATATTGCAATGCATGCAATGCTGCTTGAACATACTGACTAGGCAGCTCACTAGGTTTTGGAACAGAGCTCATGTGTATAGTGTTACCTCGAGGGTCGTATTAAGCTACTGTATTATCAACTTTCACTTTGATTTACCGCTTTTGCCCCACAGTATCAATAAAGTCAGTGTGATAAAAAATATTATTAGTCGTAAATGTGGGTGGGAAGGTTTTGCAAGCAAAGCAGATAATCCTTCTATTTCCTTATGAGTTTATTATACTGCTGACGCACCGCCAAGTGATTTTTGAGTTTGTATGATATTATAATGCATTGTAAATTACGATTTGTTATTTTGCTTAATGCAGTGAGCTTAACAAGTGATTGTTTTATAGTTATTGATAGAATGAATATTCATAGATCTCTTTTCATAAATGCATATTTTCCATTTGATATGTTTGGTAAAGTTTTTTTTTTCTTCTTCTTTAATTTAAGTGGAACTACTGTTTTTTACTTTAATGTTCACACTTGATCCAGTGAGAATGTATCTTTATAGAGGAAGTGATGCATGTTTTATCGTTCGGCTGTTTTGAAACCGGATCATAAGCTCTTTGGGTTCTTTACACTGCAGATATTTTCTTGTATATCAAAAATAAAATGTTTTGAAAATAACTGGATTTATTCTTTTTAAGTGATGCATGCATGTATCAGATGTTTCTGCTACAATCCCTATTAGACGATAAGACACAAATAAGTCAATAGTTGTCATACTGAAAGTATGGAGCTATAAAATGAATGTAGACCAGTTGATTTTAGAAGAATTTGATGAGATTTTTTGAGTTCATACGAAGATCTCAGAATTTTGATTGCAGACTTTAGTATCTTGCAGTTACATGTTTTAAGACACATGACAGTAGTAAACAAATCTGACAGTCTTAATCCATTTCAGATTATATTTAATATAGTTTTTACTGTGTTGTAACCTACTTTCACTTTCCTGTGAAACAGAAGAGCTGTTGCGCAATAAAACGGGGTCAATAAAAAGCCAGAGAATTATAGCCTATGGCTCTTGTGAAACAGACTGTTAAATTTACTTTCTAATGGTTAACTTTTACATGAAAGTACTGTGCTGGCACCAAGGTACAATGAGGGTATCAGATAGTACTTTGAGAGTACTCAAAGTACCAGTCACAAAGAACCTTTCCTAAAAGAAAAAAAATTGTCTTTTTGACGTAAACATACAAAGTGCCACAGTATTCTACCCAAAGGTTCTACTATGGCAAATCTCCAAAAACATAGTGCCATGCTATTGTTTTCTTAGTGAAGGATGTGCCAAACTCTACAATGCAAGCATCACTATCTTGTCACAGCTAATGGCAAACGCTTTAGACACGCTGTCTGAATATCTCCCTCTTCTGCGGGTTCCAGCATGCTGCTGTCATCCTGGAGTTCTCATTTCACGTGTAACGTGTGAAATCCCATTTCTGCACCTTTACGGCATTTTTCCTTTCTCTTCCTCGCTGGTGGTGCAGGAGGCCGAGGCATGTCTGCTCAGATAGCATCTCAGCGAGATGTGCCATCAGAAATTGGCTTCCTTCCTGATAAATTGTTTTTCAGTTGCTACAGTTCATTCTGCCTTTGAGGCAAAAAATATCCTGCAGCAAGGTTGGATTTCTGTGCTTCAAATGAGAAATGTGGAGGCCGTAAAAATATAATGTACCCTGGTAATGATGTGACTGAGTGAGGAAAACATTTCTTTTTATCTTTCCCTGCGTGAGAAGCACAAAGCCTGAGAACTGAAGCATTACACACAAGTCAATCTTTACTTTTTAGCTGTTTTTAGTACTTTTCTAGTTCAGTTCACAAACAAATGACTCTCGTGAGCCAGCTCTTTTTAGTGAGTCAAAAACATTCAGTGCAACCAGTGTAATCCCATTCAGAAAAATGACTCTAATAAATTGGTTTATTTTAGTGAATTAACAACATGGGTACTTTGAAACTAGTGTAGTTAAACACACAAACAAATACGGTGGCCGAGAAGTGCAAAACAAATCACAATTCTGAAAACAAAAAAACTAATTACAAACGCAAATTCAAGTCTAAACAACAATTCAGAAAACATTATAACAAGTCAGAAAACACAATGACAAATTCGAAAACAAAATAACAAGTCAGAAAACACAACGACAAATCCGAAAACAAATTAACAAGTCAGAAAACACAACGACAAATCAGACAAACCGGAAGAGGTAGGTATAGTTTGAGACAGCGCCATTGGTTTGGGATTACTCACTGCTGACTGGACGAGACATCTGTCAATCAACGTATACAGGGAAGAACCAGCCGAAGAACAGCAGAGTCGTGGTAGAAAGTTCGGAGATGGTATTAAAGTAGCTCAGTTTAAATGTATTGTATGAATTGCCCTTACTATGGAATTAAAAATACGGGGTGTCTATTTACATTTAGTTAAAAGTGGCTGTAAATCATCAGCTCCAGTGGCGCAGATGAATAAGCGCCTGTCGTTGGCTTATTGACGCGATCGACCCGGGTTTGATCCCGTCTTTTGCCGAACTTTTTTTTCCTCCCTTTTCAAATCTCGTATTAGCAATGGATTCTATTTACACTAAGTGAAAATAGCAGTATTTTTAGCAATATGCTATTTACACTAAGTGCAAATACCTATTTACACTATGTTAAAATAGCAGGATTTCTACTATCAAGTATACTACTTGTTGCAAATAGTGGCAATTATCTGCACTTTATAATTATGACATTATAAACTACATTATAAAACCGTATGCAATAATAACGTATTGAGTGTAAATTATAATTTTAATTTTAATTATTAAATGGATGCCACCTTATAATGACTCCTATAATCCGGTTCTTTTTAGTGAGTGAAAAGAATTCAGAGCAACCTGTGCAGTGCAATTCATGACTCTGAGTCGGTTCCTTTTAGTGAATCAACAACATACGTAGGGTAATACGGGACAAGTATCTCAAATTATGAACAAACGATTGTAATGAGCAGGTTCTTTTTAATTAGTCAAAACATTCAGCGCAACCTTTCTTTTTAGTGAATTAACAACACAGAATGCAACTAGTGTAGTATAGTTAAAGAACATATTAGACTCTTATACGTCGGTTCTTTTTAGTGAGTCAAAAACATTCAGTAATGGTGTAGGTCAATTCACGAACAAATTACTCTGAATCTGAATCGTTAAAAAATTCTAAGTTCCGGTTTGACGAGCTCCTTCACTGACCACTCGTTTACTAAAAGAACTAGAGAGAGTACATGAGAGTTGGTTACTTACTGAATCATCAGCTGATTCACTTAAAGAACTGCAATTGATCGTAACTTTCACTGATGTCCGTACTGAAAGCAAGAACTTTTAATCTCTAAACAATTTCATTGTCTTCAAAACACCAAAAGTTCTGTCCTTTTTAGGTGTAAACTGACCACTTTTTCAAAAGTCTGCCGGGCAAAAAGGGATTGTTACAAAGAAATATACAACAATAATGTAATATGATGCCTAAAATGTGTGCATTTGAATATTGAATACATGTACCTTTTCAAAAATTAACCATGGTTTTATAATAGTAAAATTCTAGTAACCTTTTTTTTGGGCAGATTGATTACCATTTGTATAACCACCGTTTTACTACAAATACAATGGTTAAACTACGGTTAGTGTAGCAAAACCATGGTTAATTTGTGGTTACCATGTTTACAATATATATATATATATATATATATATATAGTATATGGTGATCGGGCACTCGGGTGAATATTATTATCAGGGATTAATGCATAAAAAAACCAATTCAGGTGCACAATAAGCTCATCCTTTCAGAGCTAGTAACGCAAAATATTAGGAAAGCACACAGCGTCCAAATATGTGGGTCAGGTTATATATTGAGGCCACAAATGTAAAAACAACATTCAAAGCTCATTTTGCCTAAGGAACCACAACTCCATACTTCTCCATTGTTACTTTAATCCGAGACAACTGTTATCGTTGCTATTGGTGGTTTCAGGAGCGCTTGCATAGCTTAGAGGGATTAGATTTCCTCTTCAAAGAGGTTTTATTTAAGGCGACTCAGTACTGAACATGTTGTAACTCAGTGCAGGAATACACAAGCACACTTTACCTCATGCCAACTATGAGGAACATGATTAGTCTCTGAGGTTGGTGAAACATTTTGGATGAAAGGGTCCCATAAAGAGACACACACAAATAATTTATCTGAACACCTTTTTAGCCCAAACAATACTTTCTGAACATAGTGAGGCTTTGACATACTAGTAAAGTAAAGTGTTGCTACTATTGCAGTGAGCCATTCACACTTTTGACGTGGTACGTTGATCGTGCTTAAGTTATTTTCAGGTCTTACAAGAAATTTTTATTTTATATTGCACGCATACATGCATTTCCATCGTTTATACAGCTGCAATGTCATGGGTTTGATAATGCATGAAATGCTAAGCTGTATACCTTGAATGCAATATAAGTTGCTTTGAATAAAAGCATCTGGCAAATGCATAAATGTAATTGCATTCAAGGTATGCATTTGATCAGTTCAAGCACCATTTCAGCTCAAATCTTTATATACAAAGCTCATTATTTTTAACTTTGCAATTGCACAATACTTTTAGTCCTAACATACTTTACTGTATACACAATAAATACATTAATGCATCAATTATTAGATTTATGCATTAAATAAAAGAGTCATTGTCAATTTTGATATATGCTGTATTGTTTCAGTTAATGTACACCCTTAAAAATAAAGGTGCTTCACGATGCCATAGAAGAACCTTTTTTGTCTAAATGGTTCCATAAAGAACCTTTAACATCTGGAGAACCTTTCTGTTTCACAAAAGCTTCTTTGTGGCGAAAGAAGGTTCTTCAGATTATATAAAGCTAAGAAAGAGATGGCTCTTTAAAGAACCTTTGACTGAATGGTTCTTTGCTGAATCGAAAATGGTTCTTCTATGGCATCGCTGTGAAGAACCTTTTAAGCACCTTTATTTTTAAGAGTGTATTTAGTGATATGATTGTGTTTTGTAATCAGGAAATATGACTGGATTTTTATTTTCCATGAAAAGGAAACTCAGAGCATCATATGCAAACAGAAAGAAGATGCAACCCCTGACTATATAGACTTTTAAACACAATACAGTATATGACAAATTTTTACACAATAAAAACTGCATTGCATTTTTTTTTTTGTTATGTATACATATATATACATATAAAAAACAAAGTATCTGGGGAACTCCAAGATCTGCGATTGCAATCTCAATGCCAAAAATGTGCTGTGGCTAAAACATGATAAAAGCAGTTGCTTTGGGGAACAGTTTGGTAAGCTTAAGACAAGACGTATAATCCTCTGATAATAATGAAAATCCTTTAATTTCATACCTGTTTGCAGGTCATAATGAAGAGATTTTGCAGCAGAAATATAATCATCGACTCCATAATAATTACAATAATTTTTTGAACACATTTGACAGCATCTCCAGGGTTCATGAAGCAGGTTTCAGCATGTACCATATAGAATGCAATGATCTTATTTTGTTCTGATTTCTATGTGAATACGCTCTTAAAAATAAAGGTGCTTAAAAAGTTCTTCACAGCGATGCCATAGAAGAGCCATTTTTGGTTCCACAAAGAACCATTCAGTCAAAGGTTCTTTACAGAACCATGTCTTTCTTACCTTTTTATAATCTGAAGAACCTTCTTTCACCACAAAGAACCGTTTGTCAAACAGAAAGGTTCTTCAGATGTTAAAGGTTCTTTATGGAACCTTTTAGACAAATAGGTTCATCTATGGCATCGTGAAGCACCTTTTATTTTTAAGAGTGTATGTTGTAAAATGTAATTTATTCCTGTGATGCGCAGCTGCATTTTCAGCATCATTACTCCAGTCTTCAGTGTCACATGATCTTCAGAAATCATTCTAATATGCTGATTTGCTGCTCAAGAAACATTTCTGATTATTATCAGTGTTGAAAACAGTTGTGCTGTTTATTTTCAGGATTCTTCGGGATGAATAGAAAGTTCAAAAGAACAGCATTTATTTGAAATAGAATCTTTTGTAACATTATAAATGCTTTTACTGTCACTTTCGATCACTTTAATGCATCCTTGCTGAATAAAAGTCTATTATTTCCTTCCCAAACTTGCTGATAAAGAAATTACACAGAGCTTTTGGCGTGTTTAAACACAGGGCAAGGAACATGCTGTTTCTGTGGAAGATCTGTGCGTCTGGATCTTTAGTTGCTCTATAAATTGTATAAATGTCAAGCTGCAGATCAGATCTGGATGTGTTTCTTTACAGTATCACTGCAGGGCTCCGCTGATCAAACAGTAGAGAGGGCGAGCGTGACTCATGTGTTTTCATACTTCTCCGTGCCTTGTATTTTTCATAAAATTACAGTGAATCAAAATGAAAAGAATTTGGCACAGAGTTCAGTTGTATTATGATTAATCAAAAGCGGGTGTGAAAGTCTTGATAGGATGACATTAACTGCTTCATCACAGCGTTTCATGTTATTGACAGCAATCACACTGAATCTGTTTTGTCAACACGTGAACTATTAAAACCCATAAATTGTGCCTGACGGGTCATTCAGGTGCCACTCATGTGTCCCTGAAATACATGGGTGCAAAATGAGTTCAAGAATGAATGCCTAATGTCAGTTTATGCTTACTATGCTACTATAGAAATCACGTTCACTTTCTTGGTTATATTTTGGAACATTTCACCTAAAAGATGCTTTTTGACCTGTATACTTTTCTGTATAAAATGCACATTTTGATGAAAACTAAATGAATAAACATAAATAAACATTTTGTCTCTGCTTATTATCTTATGTTTGATGTTTGTAAATAGGGAGCATCTTAAAACATCCACCTGTTATAGTTTTGTATAGTAAAAAACTACAAGATATATTAAAAATATCATCATTAAGTAAGGGATAATGTACATGTACATGTACTTCGCTTCGCGTCGGGGTCCTGATCACCCTGTCAGGGTTTATTCTGAGATAACAACCGGCTGGATGTACATTATCCCGCTTATTACACGGCTAAAAAGATTTGTTTTTACCATATATGTTGAAATTAATGCTGAAGTCTTCCATTGTAACACGCGGTGGTTAAGTGTTTTCAGTCACAAGATGGCGCCAGACAGTCAACGATAGCGGAGTGACTCGTTAAGCATATAAGTAGTACCGGTCAAGATAACTCGTAGTTCCCGGATGAGCGGCTTGTTATTCAATTTGGCGGTTGTTATCTGGGAATAACATACCGCTGGATGGCGCGATTGACCAATCAGAATCAAGTATTCCACAGAGCCGTGTAATAAATTCTAATAAACACCTCAAGTGTCTTGCCATTAAATATGAGGATTTTAATGTCTTGTTAAACTGAAAAAATAAATAAATAATAAAAATCACTTTTTTGAAGGCAAAATAGATTTTTTTGTTTCATGAAATACTTTTATGGATCAAGTCAGACCATTATAGATAAGTGTCCTGTCCTTTTTATTTGGTAAAACATGTATGTGTTGAAACAGCTAATAATAAAATGTGACATTCTGTAGTTTTGTCTCATATTCATCTTTTAATCATATTTGCAAATGTCTTGACTCCACAGCAAACAGAGCAATTTTGTCTTTACTGTTCCAATACTTATGGAGGAGACTGTATATTAGTGCTGTCAAACGATTAATCGCAATTAATCGCATCCAAAATAAAAGTTTTTGTTTACGTAATATATATATATGTGTGTGCTGTGTATATTTATTATGTATATATAAATGCACACACATGCATGTATATATTTAAGAAAAATATGTTACGTTTATATATTAAATATATTTATATATAATATAAATTATATAATATAAATATATACATAATGTAAATATTTTCAAAATATATGCTGCATGTGTGCATATTTATATATACATAGCCTAATAAATATACACAATATACACATATATTATGTAAACAAAAACTTTTATTTGGGATGCAATTAATCGCAATTAATCGTTTCACAGCACTAATATTTTAAGTTTATTTTACAGACTTCGTGTTTAAGTCTTTTTTTTTTTTTTAAGTCTTCCCTTTTTTCACAAATCCTTTGCTTTCTAGAAACCATGTCAGTTTTGGTTGAAATTATTTTAAGTTCAAGTATTAGCATTATAAACACTGAATTAATACCAACATATGAAATTAAATTAATGACATGCATTAGAAAAATAAGGAATGTTGGACAATATATAACAGCTTGACAGTAAACTGCAGAATTGTCTTATATTAATGTCCGATAAAGGAAGACTGTAAACAACACTCATACAGCCACTGTCTCCAAAATTATTTAATTATTTACTTACGACAGACACAGCAATGCATCATGTTCTAGATCATCATGTTTGTAGTGTGTTCCAGGGGATTGAAACGTACAATATATATTTCAGAACTAGTGGAGTAATGGTAACTAATAATAGTAATAGTAAATGTGTAAAGTTGCATAAGCTCATTCTAATTTATCCATATAAATCATTATTATGGTTTTTATGGCTAAGACCTACAGTTTCCATTTCCATTTTTGGTGATTGCTAGATATGTCAAAATGAAAAATTTGAAATTGATGACTAATACTATGATGTGTATACAGTATATTGTATGTTTTGCCAGTACTGGGTAGTAACTGATTACATGTAATCTGGATTATGTAATCAGATTCCAAAAATTAAGTACTTGTAATTAGATTAGATTACATTTTAAAATACTCATAATCAGACTACAGTTACTTTTTATTGATTACATGATTACATATTATTCACACCATAACAATAAATGATAATTTTCTCCCCAATTAATCTCTTTCAGTTTTGAATTTTCATTTCTAAAATAGCCTACTGGTTATGTACAGTGAGAAAGTCCTCCAGTTTTGTGGTCATTCACACAAAGACCAGTCACTAGTGGCTGTAATTACAAAGAAAATTGAGAGGTCACACAGCATTTGACCACCAGTGTTGGGGAAAGTTACTTTTAAAAGTAATGCATTACAATATTGCGTTACTCCCTAAAAAAGTAACTAATTACGTACTTAGTTACTTTTTATGGAAAGTAATGCGTTACATTAATTTTGCATTACTTTCGCCTTACTTTTTAAATATGAGCAGGGCTTGATTGTTTTTAATATAAGAAGTTCTATTTATAGCAAATATAAAAGCCCTTTCACACCAAAAAGTGTAATGAATAAACCTCAGGCTGAAGGAAAAGTAAATTCACGTCTGTACAGTAGAACGCAGGAGAAGAAACACTCTT
>NW_015638992.1:1084110-1088844 GCF_001515625.1 Sinocyclocheilus rhinocerous
AAAAATACAGTATAAGTCATTATAATCCGTATTTATGTCCCCACTGGATGCAACAAATGCCTTGTTTATAATGGGTTTTAATGTTTTTGTCTCATCGCTCTGGCCGGACAGGGCATCATCACAATATGGTAAGGGCGTAAACATTTCCGTCACACGCTTGAGGTATTCGGCCAATCACAACGCACTGGATAGCTGGCCAATCAGAGCACACCTCGCTTTTCAGACCGATGAGCTTTGTAAAAATCAACGCGTTTCAGAAAGGCGGGGCATAGAGGAGAAACAATAATGTACAGTATGTGGAAAATAATGTGTTTTTTTTACTTTAAACCGCATAAACACATTTCATTACACCAAATACACAAAATAATGTTCTTTTTAGCAACGTCATATGACCCCTTTAACATCTTAATGTTAACAGTGCTCTTCTGGAGCAGTTCTGCTCTTTCTCGTCAGTACCACTATATGAATGCAAGAATGAGGCTCAGAGTTACTGCAGAGAGAGATTCACTGATCTGGCTACTGTAGACCGCATGGGTGATGTGAACAGGCTGGTAAATATAGTGGATGCTGGATACAATGGATCAGTGTGGATTGGACTGAAGAGGGGGACACAGAACCGCTGGGGTTGGTCTAACGGAGATGATACACTCGCACAGTATGGTGACTGGCTCAGCGATCAACCAAAGAGTCCAAACGAATGTGCTATGTTTGGAATTACAAATTGGATGAGTTATGATTGCTCATATACCTGTTACTTTTCGTGTTACAATGGTGAGTTAAGAGTTTATGTGAATAAGTATATCGTTTAGCTGAAAAAAAAGGTGAGATCTGATTGTAATTTTTCCTCTTCTTGATAGAAAGCACTGGAGACATCAGGATAGCATTGTTCAAGAATTGGACTGAAGCTCAGAGCTACTGCAGAATGTATCACACAGATCTGTCCATCATCCGCAACAAAGAGGATACGACTCGGCTAAGCAGAATTATTGTATATCCAGAGGTCCTCTGGTTTGGTCTGTTCCTGGACTCTTGGGAATGGTCTGACAAATGGAGCCGCTTCTTCAGATACTGGGCAGCAGGTTACCATCCAAGAGATCAGGATCTGGTGACTGTGTTGGCATGTCGAGAAATAATTCTGGGAAATGGGCTCAATACAGCTGCGATCTACAGCAGCCTTTTTTCTGCTATGGAGGTGAGTTTCCCCAGTTCACAGAAACAAATGATTCAAATAAAAGGTTTGTAGATGACTCTTGAAACAAATATTACAAATAACTGTGATATGTTTTCATGTATTAATGTATTTTATATGTTGAGGGTGACTTTAGCTCTGTATTTCTCTAGATGAAAAGTTGGTTAGAAAACAGATTGTCAGGCTGAAATTGTCCTGTAATGGAAAATGCGCAGTGAATGATCATTCACTACTGACGGCCATAACACTGTGTGTAGTGTGTGTAGTGTCATTGCCAAATTCTGGTGCAACAACACAGTTTGCAGAATATGTACCGGTTTTAGGAAGACAATAATGTGTTAAAATACATTACATTACAGCTAACCAGCACTACTCATATCATCAATATTGTTGCTGTTGTTGTAATTTGAGCTTAATGTTGATATGTAGCCTGTAAGTATGCATGATTTATTTATATATTTTTTTCTTGCTGGTCTTCCAGATAAGTGAAAAACTGAAGAGCATGGGGCTGCAAAATGACAGCAAAATAAGCTGGAGAAAGGGGGAAGGTGAAGAGGTGTTTCATGAAGAGATCAACCGTACGGCCAATTCTAATAATAAATGTAGAGGACCGTAATCTTCAGTGTAAATCGTTCAAAGTAAACCTTTAAACTAGACTTAAAGAATATAAAGTTACGTTTGAACTATATTGTTTAGAGGAAATGGGAAATAGTAGTAGTATTGGTCATAATTTAAAAATCATGAAGGGTCATATTATGTAAGTTCTAGATCACTGTACATTAATGAATCTAACTTAACTTTAACTACAAACAGTTGCATTCTTATAATATTAAACTTTACTTTTACTAAATTTACCATTTAATGCTGTCTTAAATGTATTTTTGTCTAAAATCATTAAAAGTAGCCTATATGCTTGAGGTTAAATAGGACCTTTGAGTTAGTGATTATCTGTATTTGATATGCACTGTATATATAATGACGTACTAATAATCAATTTTGATGGGAATTTGCATATTATTCCCATTTTCATGATTGCTAGATAGAATACAATGATGTGTATGTGAATTTTGATTATACCCAAAAGTATTTGATGGAAATCATACTGTGAATTTTTTCCATTTTCAAGTGATGCCTAGACATGTCAAAATGTGAATTTTGGTTTTACTTTGATTTTTTGCATACCTATTGCATTTGAGATTTTTTTTTTTTTTTACATTTAGATGTAAAAGTTTGAAAATAAGTTCATACTCCTTTATTTTATTGTTTTATTTATTAGTATTTCTTTTACAAAGTACTGCCATAAGCAATTCATATATGTTGACTACCTGAACAATGCGCATTGCTTATTTCATTTCAAGGGCAAACAAACCATAATGTCTACTGAAACAGTGTTGGTGATTGTCTGGACCTTTGCTACAGTACAATTCATAATAATTTAGAGTTTTTTTATTCCTAGTTATCATCATAATCTCCATAGTTCACTATGTCAAAATATCTTCTAGATGAGCTTTTGGGCACAAGATGTTGTGATCAGCAACAACCTGCTGAAAGTCAAGTCAAGTCAAGTCACCTTTATTTATATAGCGCTTTTAACAGATTGTGTCAAAGCAACTGAACAGCATTAATTAGGAAAATAGTGTGTCAATAATGCAAAATGACAATAGTAAACACTAATTTTCCAGTTAAAGACAGTTCATCATTGAATTCAGTGATGTCTTCATTCAGCTCAGTTCAGTTTAAATAGTATCTTTGCAGTCAAATCAACGATATCGGAAGAATGCTGTTTTTGTAACATGGGAAATATGATTTTCAAAACAACCTGCTGAAACAGCAATGAAAATGAGCTATTTGAATATCAAAGTTACTCATGTCTTGTCATCACAAAAACCAGAGAAAAGCATTTAATTCTATAATGTTCTTTACACGAACAGATCAATGTTTTAGACTTTTACTTTCAGAGAATAGTAACATGTTACGGTGCAGACTGAACCTCCTCATCTCATTCTCAATATGAAGCTTAAATGTTAATAGGAGTGTAATTTAGTGAGAAGGAAAATCAGTTAGACTGTGGATTTAAATGTGGTAAAAGGCATTAAGTGGTGCAGAGTACTCGTTGTGGTAGCTTGAAGCATTAACATATTTTTGCCAAAACAAGTAGGTGAGGTGCTAAAGGTCTGGTCCACATTGCAGCTTTTTCTGTTCTGCCAAGAACCTCCCACTCAGACTGTTTAGAGGTATGTTTATGTGAAATGGACTGGAGAGAGCGGGGAGTGTTGAAATATGCAATGATTTATAACATCATTGTTTAACCAATTAGAAATGACATACGGTGGTGAAATTATGGGATCAAATTCCTGCCAAATGTACTGCAGTCACGAATAAAAAAATAACAAGCGTGAAAGCAAAATTTAAAAACGCAAGTAAAAATATATTGCACAAAATATAAAAACAAAAGCAAGGTTTTCAGAATAGCAAACAATGGTCATGGATCAAAAAATAATAAGCGTAAATTAAAAACTTAACGCATTAAAAAAAAAAAAAGCATGAATCAAAATTTTAAACATTTAAATTTATATTGCACAAAAATCTTTCATGGACAAGTACTTTCTTCAGTGTAAATGCGTTTAAGTTCCTCATATCTCTTAACCTTTAGAAAATGAGTTTTGAATCTCGTTGGACCTCTTCCGAGAAGTGAATCACACTTGCTCTGTGTTGCAAGGCATGTGATTGGCTATTTGCCACTGATGTCACACATTCATGTGCACGTGCTCCACAAACTCAGGATCAAAGCCTGAGTTGACAAAGAAAGTTGATGATCAGCATCATGGTACCAGCAAAGCCAGATTGGTGTGGTTTGGTTTTGTCAACTCGAAACTAATCCTGTAACCCTGAGTTTGTTCAGCCACCATCATGGTACAGGCCCCTGGTGATTTGTTTTGCTGGCCATATGCTTGTGTTAATAGGCTTGTTCGAGATTAACTATGCCACCAGCAGTGGTGTATCAAGTACCTGAAAGCCATACTCAAGTAAAAGTACAGATATCCTACCAGAAAATGACTTTGGTAGAAGTTGAAGTTGCCGTTTAGAATATTACTTGAGTAAAAGTCTTAAAGTATATGTGATATTTATTGTACCTAAATATGAAAAGTATTTTTTTAATCTTAAACGTACTTAAGTATTGAAAGTAAAAGTACAAGTAAATGCAAAATGGAAAAGAAGCAAATAAATAATACATATAAAATGTTCATACACAGCTTGAGCAAGATTGTGTTCCGTTTTAACTCTTTCTTCCATTTTGCATTTTTGGGTAAGAATAAGAAGCACTTCATCCGGTACTTAGTGTCTTTCATTCCAACATAAGAAAACGTTTCTGGAATCTGCATCTGAAATAGAATTTAGATGTATTTACACAGTTTAATGTAGGCCTATCTCAGAGGGGACATGGATGCATTTAACCTGCAGTTACAGATGCATAAATAGGCCTAATGTTTAGTTTTTAACACAAAACGTTGAATACTGATATTTGAAATAATTTAAAACATGAA
>NW_015638992.1:1089149-1102192 GCF_001515625.1 Sinocyclocheilus rhinocerous
AGCACTGTTTTGCTCAGAGAAGCAAAACAGTGCTGTGTGATCTTTGTTTGGAACTATTTTCGTTGGCAAAATTGAGCAAAAACAAGCAATATTATGTCTAAAATGTAAGTCACTTATTACTTTACTGAACTTGTATAAAATTATTATTAAATATGTTCATGCTGATATTCATGCTGATATCTGCAGAAAAACTGTACTCTTTGTGTGATATAGATTAATTTAACTAATAGAATAATAAATGAATGCATGCACTCTGTGTGTGATTTGGTGATATAGCCTAGTTGATAATATCGCACATCGCACATCATTACAACAACACTTACCATATTATTGCAGAAGACATACAAGTTTTGGGGAAGTCGTGGCCTAATGGTTAGAGAGTCGGACTCGTAACCCAAAAGTTGCTGGTTCGAGTCTCGTACCGGCCGGGATTGTAGGTGGGGGGAGTGAATGTACAGCGCTCTCTCCCACCTTCAATACCACGACTGAGGTGCCCTTGAGCAAGGCACCGAACCCCCAACTGCTCCCCGGGCGCAGCAGCAAAAATGGCTGCCCACTGCTCTGGGTGTGTGTTCACTGCTGTGTGTGTGCACTTTGGATGGGTTAAAATGCAGAGCACTAATTCCAAGTATGGGTCACCATACTTGGCCACGTCATGTCACTTACTTATACTGTATATCGCACACCCCAGACTCGACTTGAGTGGAAAATGAATCATCCGCGGTTGTGCTCGGATTCTTCTGACTTCTGACTATTTTGTAGTAAGTAACGAGTATGCTTGTATCTGTAGAAATGTAAATGTAGTGGAGTAAAAGTAAAAGTTGGCCGAAATATAAAAACTCAAGTAAAGTACAGATACTCCCAAAATATACTTAAGTACTGTAATGAAGTATTATTACTTTGTTACATTACATCATTGGCCACCGGCTGGCGAGAGTAGCCGCTTGCAGTAAGGGTGGAATTAAAAGTGGAGACGTCAAGTTGGACACTTTCTGCTCCTGGTAGTGACGCTCTCACGGTGTTCAATAGTATCCAGCTGCAGACCCGCAGCACCAGCAGTTTCAGAACCACAGCCACAGAACCGCAGCCACAGAACCGGAAGTGAGGGGCGGAGCTTACTTTTTTTTTTAACAGAGTAGCGTCACCTTATGGTTTTTAAGGGGTAATTTGCTTTTATTACACATGATACGTCATACTTTATGTATGTATGCATTTTATAATGACATATTAAGCATTTTATAAACAAATTTAAGTTTATAAAATGAACAATTCACTATTAAGCCCATTTTGTCGTGACAATCTTGCATTAATTCAAATTAAAATGTATCAAATGAACAATTCACTCTTAGGCCCAACTACAAGGTAATATTAACACACAAACAACGCATATAACAGAGGGAATTAAAGAAAATTATTTATTCTTATGAATAATAAACGTCTTCAAAACTTCACCACAAGGCCCATTTACAGCATGCATCCGAAAATTAATCGAAACATCCACAGAAAAAAGTTATATACTATAAAGTATGACAACAAATTCAAGTTTCAATATAATATAATAAAGCCAAGCACACATTAAGTACTTAGCAGATAAATGCTTAACGTAATATATACGATAATTATTAAACATATGATAGCAAAAACATTACAGACTACTCACCGTGCTCTCTCGTTGTCAATAACTCCGCCCCTCACTTCCGGTTCTATGGCTGCGGTTCTGAAACTGCTGGTGCTGCGGGTCTGCAGCTGGATATATCTCACGGTGTTTGCATGCTCTTATTACACATAAAGTGAATTAAATGCAATATTTGTCAAATACACAAACGTTTTTATGAGCAACAGAAACACTTTTTATATACTGCTTAATATAGCGCCATCTGTCAAAAATAAAGTTCAGCATAAACATATAGGCTACTAAATACCAATAAAGTGGGGATATAGATGCTTTTATCAGTTTTTTGATAAAAATGACTCAAGAGAAGTTCGCACTTATCTTGAGTCATTTTTATCAAAAAGCTGATAAAAAAGCTACACTAAAAAAGCTTTTACTGTTATAAAAACACAGGTTTGTGAGCATTATTGGAATTGAATTGTTAGAATAAACACGCAGCACACGTCGTGCTCGTCATCACAGAATCTGACAAATGAGAATAAAGTGTGTCGTCATCAAGGCTTTCGCAGCTGATTTTGAGTAACTGCAGCGCCTGACCTCGGCGGCTGGTCTTGTTTTGCTCTCGCTGTACTTTGATGGCACATGTGATCGTAAGGCGGCTGCAGCGCCGATCAAAGTCGGACAAATGTTCTAACCAAAATGCATTGCTTTTGTCAGGCGGCAGCCGATCGCGCATGAAGTCGAACAAGCCCTTTGTTTTGTGTGAGCACATGGCTTTTGTCTTTGTTTTTTGTGTGCCATGTGCTCTCATGTCAATTGTCTTGACCCCGCCTTTCTTGTTACCTGGTTATTGGTTCAGTTGCCCCACCTGTCCTCCCTCGTTACCCTCCTCATTTGCTCCCTATTTATTCTCCTTGTGTTTGCAGTCCTGTGCTAGTTTGTCGTTGTATGTTCCCCAGTTGTATCCAGAGCCTTGCCTTGCCCGCCAGCCTGTTTTCCCCCTCGGGGAAAAATTCTAAAGGGTTCACAAACTTTCAAGCAGCACTGTATATATACAAGAACTCTAAACAAAACTCTAAACTAAGGGTGTATTCACACCTGTCTTGTTTGGTTTGATTGAATTGAACTCAAGTTCGTTTCCCGCCTTGGTGCGGATCTTTTGGGCAGGTGTGAATACAGCAATCGCACTCTGGTGTGCACCAAACAACCGTACCGAGACCCAGCTGAAGAGGTGGTCTCGGTCCGCTTCCAAAATAACTCTGGTACAGTTGAATGGATGAACCAATGAATGAATGACATTAAGCACACGTGTGGTTTTGTTTACAGTTTCTGGTTCACTTGCAAAAAGGGCGGTGTGAAAGCGAACCGCACCAAACAAAAAAAATCTACATTGTATTTGATCCGGACCAAAGCAAGTGAACTAGCGGACTTTCCTGGTGTGAATACACCCTAAAACTCTAACACTAGCTTTCTATATTCTTTTTCTATTCTATCTACTTGTTTTCTTTGTATGTGTGTGTATTTATTTATATATACAGTAGTCAACATTTGAAGTGGATCAAAAAAGTTCATCAAAGTTGTCCTAAGACAAGAAAATAATGCATTTTGGTTTTAGGACAACTTTGATTAAAGGTTTTGATCCACTTCAAATGTTGACTACTATATATATATAATTTAATTTATGCATTTAGCAGACACTTTTATCCAAAGCAACTTACAGTGCGTTCAGGTTATATATTTTTTACTAGTATGTGTGTTCCCTGGGAATCGAACCCACGAACTTTTGCGCTGCTAACACAATGCTCTACCACTGAGCCACAGAAACATATATATGTATGACACCTGATAGTCATTTCACTCATATATATATATATATATATCTTCAACAAACCAGCTAATATTAATTTCCACTGACAAGGGGCAGGATTGCTTTGTAATTACTGATAGATTTCAGCTGGTGTCTTGGCTTTCCATGCCTTTTTGCACCTTCCTTTCTTCATGTGTTCAATACTTTTCCCCCTGTGTCATTCCATTTTATTACACATAACTTTCTGATCAATTTCTGAACTTATTTGTTTTGTTTGAACTTGACCAGCCTGACCACCAGTTAGACCCCTAAGCCAAGCATCAGTATAAAATCACCTTTTCAGCTAAAATACAAATACATTTCAGCATTTTTAATAAGCACCCTGAAATGTTAATGTAATGTCAAATTAAGCTAGCCTACTGTAAATTTCTTTAACTACTTCTGAAGGTATAGTTACAGTATTAGTTATAGTTACAGTACAGTATTAAGATGGCATGAGGCAAATTAGAAATACTTTTGTCTAACAAAATGTTTTAAAATGTAGGCCTACTTTAGAAATCACTTTATCAAACTACAAGAGGCAAATGTTTGATAAAACATGTTTATATCACACATTTTTTTGTTAACACTATAACAATAGCCTAACTGATGGCATGTAGTTATGAATCAAATTAGACCATTAAAGTGTTTCATCGAAAATGTTCTAATCATGTTGACAATTGCTCTTCATAGTTCAAAAGGGTAGGTTTAACATAGATCTGATTTTTTTTTCATGCATTAACTCCTGAGGTGCAAACTACAGTTGATCCCCTGGAAGTTATTTACAGATTTAAATTAACATGCTGCCAAAAAAAAAAAAAACGTATCAAACTTATATATCTGAGGTATCTAAGGTAGACTTTCATGTGAGGGAACCTTAGGAGCACGCGACATTTTAATCTTCCCTGGTAAGGCTTTCAGGCAACCTCGGAAGTTGGGAAAGATCTTGTTTTTCAAGTAATAAAAAAGCATGAAAATTCTTACATATAACTTCTTTAAAGCCTGTTAATCATATCACAGCACCACTCTCAGGCTGAATAACACCAGGACATTAGACCTCTGCCAAAAGTGTGTCTGCATGTGTTCAATGATTAGAATATAAAGCTAATAAAATGTTTATCATAAACTAGTGCTATGACGAGTGTAAGCGAGTATTTCTAGTTTAAATAGATGTTAAATAATGTGCTGTTTTTACCCTTCTACAAGGCCTGCTCTTTTGTGAGAAGTTTTTCCATGACCTTGACGAGGCATTTCAACATCACTGATTTCAACATAAGTATTTTTTTTAACCATAAAGTAAGAATTGGGTAAAATGTAGAAGAATATTCATTGGAAGACATGGCACCGTCAGTTTTCGTCTTCCGTAAATCACTCTCATAACACTTTTTCAAGACCCTTCACATTCCATTCCATATTATTCTTTTAGTCGAAAATTTTCCATCACAAGGTGAATAAATGTAAATATCCTGTGGTATTGATATGGTGCTCCTTGCACTTCAAAAACCCCGCTGCATGGCCATCTTATATCTCCAAAAAACCCATGATAGTTCCATGCTGTTGTTTTGTTAGTTAATATAAACTGAGCTTTTATATCACAAGTGATGTGTTGTAGTTGTACTACTAATTTGTTTCATTTCTGGTGCTGTTTAGATCAAATGATGCCGGAAGACTTACATCTTAGTCACGACTTCCTCTGTATGATTAGGAAACGAAAGTAGTGATTCATATTTCTGTCTCGTATTTTGACATACATCTGTGAGCTACAGATTGTCGGGAAATTGTACTATTGTAAAAAACAACAACTGTAGGACAGGGACTTGGTTCTGTCAGCTGGTGTTGACGGGAATTCGAGATGTGGGCGTTACCGTCAAATATATTTCAGAATTTTTCTGTAATTTGTCAGAATTTTCACATTATTGGAAGACACAATACATCCGTATACATCAGGTGAAGCAGTTCTTGATTTTCTTTCTCTTTTTACGGAAGAACTGCAATCATGCGGTTCAGTCGTGTCCTCTTCTTCATCATCCTCCTGGGCTTCCTCTGCCTCACACTGGCACAAGGTAAACACCACATGTGATGATGCTGCAGCTTTTGTAGTTGTTGTATTGTTGTATTCTGTTATGCTATTGTTGTATTCTACAGCTATGTCATTGGCTGCCTTATGCAGAAAATTATTCTATCAATTACAGTGTTAAAGTTTAAAATAAAAACATACTGGAGCATACTGGGCTGCGTTTCCCAAAAGCATCGTAAGCCTAAGTTGATCGTAGCTCCATTGGTGGCAGTGGGTCTACGATGTACTTAGGCTTACGATGCTTTTGGGAAACGCAGCCCTGGGCAATAAAATAGTTATATTGCATATTGTTATGGGCAGGTTAAGTTAACTAACTAAAACCATAAAGAGCATTATCGTTACTTGCAGTAAACCAAACTGGTAACACTTGGTTGGTATTAGTTAACATGAACTAACAATGAACAACGCATCTGTTCAGCATTACTTAATTATAATTAATAATTAATTAATCATTTATTTCACATGAACAACTTAATTAGTTAATGCTAAAAAAGATTAAGTAATGCTGAACAGATATGTTGTTCATTGTTAGTTCGTGTTAACTAATGCATTAACTAACGTTAGCTAATACAAACTTATTGTAAAGTGTTACCAATAAACTTTAACTGACATAAAAGTAAATTATTATTATTTTATTTATTATTAAATTATTTTATTTTAGCTGGTTACCAAGGCTACAGCTCTCATTTTCATTAAGTTTAATTTGATGTACTAATTAACTAAAACTAAAACTGAAATAAAATAATCTATATAGACACATTTTACAAAAGAAAAATAGTAATAATAAAAAGACAAAATTCTAATTCTAAAATTTTAACTAAAACAGAAACTATAAAAATACAATGAATTCAAAATATTAATAGTGTCTTAGTAATACTAAATAACACTTGATTTGAGGTCATTGTATGTTAATATCTTTAATGTCTTTGTCTATTAGATGAGCACTGCTGCATGCATTATGTCCATAGAGTTAGACTCTCCATAAAAAAATGAACAGCTACAGAGGACAAGAAACTAATAAACTATAAATTGTTTAAATGAATATAAATGATTAAATTACATACTTAATTCTCAATTGGAGACCACTTATAAAATAATTTAATAATAATACTAATGGAAATGATAAGATAAGAATATGTTTTACAAATTGGTCTTGCTGTTGCTGAACATTTTGTGTTTTCTTTGCAATGTAAATCTCAGCAACTCTCCAACATGCATGTAGCCTCCTTTAAATAGTCACTGAATTCACTTACACTTCTGTGAAAATCATCTGGGGGGTGACTATATTAGTTGTGATGATGAACATCTGTTGGTTTTCCATCTTTTTACTCTTCACTTTTCACTTTTTACAGTGCACATGTGTGATACGTCATAGGAACGCATTAGGCCGTGTGGCCTAATGGTTAGAGAGTCAGCCTTGTAACCCAAAGTTTGTGGGTTTGAGTCTCAGTACCAGCAGGGATTGTAGGTGGGGGAGTGAATGTACACTGCTCTCTTCCACCCTCAATACCATGACTGAGTTGAGACCCTTGTGCAAGGTGCCAAACCCCCAATTTAAAGCTTTATTTGAAAATGTAGTGCATGTTAGTATATAACATGTTTAATGTTACTATTTTAATATTTATGCAAACAAAAAGTACATAGTGCTGCTAATTTTATTTGTTATTTGTTGGTTTTTAAAATAGAATTTGGTGAAGTGAATTTTGGTTAACTTTTCCAGCGCATTTTAATAATGCTGTGATAATATGGATAACTGTGATAATTTTG
Source organism: Sinocyclocheilus rhinocerous (assembly GCF_001515625.1). Lineage (NCBI taxonomy): Eukaryota > Metazoa > Chordata > Actinopteri > Cypriniformes > Cyprinidae > Sinocyclocheilus > Sinocyclocheilus rhinocerous. Next base: position 1,096,452 of record NW_015638992.1, read on the forward strand.
GTCACTATAAACGTGATATGAAGTTTTCATACAGTTTCATTTCTAGTAAGTAGTTGTATTGCATTTGGATTTGGGTCAATGCATGTCAGCACATTTAGGGCCAGATTTACTAAACAAGGCGAATTAGCGTAAGAGCACAATTCCATAAAAACGCTGATGGGAGGGGAAAATTCAGCATGTGATTTACTAACAATGCACACATTAAAGAACACAGATGCAGCCAGATCATTTCCATAATGATCAGCGCAATCTACCAAGAGCAGCACAAATGATCTCATGCTTTAAGACATGCTTTTTTGGGCATTAAAGGTGCAGTAGGAGATCTTGGAAAATGCTAACTTTAGCCTGATAGCACTGAATGCGAACGTCCTGCCCTCCCTGCAATCGCCGTCCAAAGCCACGCCCCCTGAACGCATATACGCTCACAGACCAGAATACCAGAGACAATATTACTACAATAGGCTACATCAGAGGTTCCCAATTCCAGTCCTCGCACCCCCCGCTCTGCACATTTCATATGTATCTCTTATCCCATGCGACGTTTGTGCTATTCGATCGTAAGTGCCCTGCAACGTGGACATCACCAGATATTCCGCCCTGATTCCAGTTCGAAGTGAGCATATATGTTCCATACAAAGGGCATTAAAGTGTGTGAGACGTAAATTTAAATAGTATTTATTTACAGAGGTATATTATGTCACACTTCTCTAGTAAGTTTCGTCGGCGCAAATCCGTGAATGAATGTTCTGAAGTGAAGTCAACTTCAACGGATTTCCCCTGCTCAGGGAGTAGGGAGCAAAGAATACTGTGTAGGGAGCATGTCAGTCGGAACACAGTTCATGCACGTAGCTCTCTTCTAACGAGCTGGTTATCTGAATCGGGCGTGTTAACTAAGCGAGACATGCAAAATATGCAGAGCGGGGGGCGCGAGGACTGGAATTGAGAGCCGCTTGGCTACATCATGTGTTGTTCACCGGTGAGAAAACTTTATAGTACAGTTAGTAAAATTACTACAACTTTATAGTACAGTCAGTAAAAGTACTACAATACCAGGAAGGAAGATCGGGTTGTTGATGTTTGTCTGCCATTGTCGCTCTGTCTGTACTGCGTGCGTGAACGCGCTGATGACGTATCCTGTCTGCGCGAACCGGGTGCGCAGAGGTATGCTAATACATACGTTGACAGGCAGGTAGGAAAGCCAATTAAAACGCTCAGACCGAGCGTTTTGATTGGACGAACATTTCTTGGTCCTACGCCTTCCACAGAATATATAAATACAGATAAATACATTTAGACCACTTAACTTAATGATTGCTATCGGGATATGAAGAGACGTTCAACCAGCATAACAAAAAAAATTCTGAAGACGATCACCTATTGCACCTTTAAATAAACGTGCAAATACCAGTAATTTGACGAGCGCAAATGTTAGTAATTCACATTGCATACATTTTTTCATTTTAATATTCTCCTCCCATAAATTTTACATCTGAAAGGGAAACTCCTACAAATGCATATTAAATAAGGTCAGATTCAGTGCTAATTCTTCACTGCGCGTCTTTAAATCGCCAGTAAATCCTGACAGTACTATTTTAACGCCAAAAGACGGTTTGTGCTTGTGCAAGCTGTTAGTAAATCTGGCCCTTAGTGTCTTTGTTGTGTTTGTGATGTGTCTCTTAGATGAAACCTGCTGTCTGAGGTATGTCAAAAGAGTTAGTCTGTCCATTAAAAACAGAGTGACCAGTTACAGAAAACAAGGCCTGGATGGAGGCTGCAACCTCCCAGCTGTTGTGTAAGTAACATCTGTCTGTCTGTAGATTTAGAACTATGAAAGTAGTTTGAAACTTGTACATACAGGCATGTATGAATCAAATCTAACTGTTACAGGGAAATTTCAAGTAATGTAAAGATATTATGCTTCCTAGAATAAGTTTAATTATTATTATTATTATAATTTTTTTATCAACTATGATTATTGGATACACACACACACACACACGCACGCACACACACACACACACACACACACATCCACCATTTCTATTTGAATTGTAGCTATCCAAAATCAGTTTTAGGATAAAAAAAAACAACAACTTTTTATTCAGATTGTTACAGAGATAATGTATATTATCTTAATATTGAGACACTTCGCAATATTAAGAATATTGATCTGTCTGTTTCATTTTCTAATGAAGTTGATAACTTGTTGAACACTGATGGATTACATAGCCTGGATGAGTTGACTTCTTACTACAACGACCAGTTGCAGAATGTTTTAGACGTTGTTGCACCTGTCAGAACTGGGACTGTCTCATTTGCTCATACTGCTCCATGGTATACTCCTGAGTTACGTCAGTTAAAAGCAAAGGGGCATCAACTTGAGCGTTTATGAGATCTGGTTTAATTGTACACAAGGAAATGTATGATCACCATATTAGTGACTACAAAGAAGCCCTTTCTACTGCTAAAACAAATTATTATGCCAATTTGATAAACTCTGGTGGTGGGAATACAAAAATATTGTTCTCTACAATGAATAATATTTTGAGACCACCAGATGTTTTTTCATTACATTCACATTCTAATACTATATGTGATACTTTTATGACTTATTTTAGTGATAAAATTGAAACTATTCATAAGAATTTAACTCACAATAATGGGGCATGTGGTTCATTCTTCTCTTTTCAGGATGTTTCCACTTTAACTGCTTTTTCTAGTTTTTATTTGCCTATGGCTAATGAAATAGTGGAATGTGTCCAAAAATCTAAACCTACTACCTGTCAGTTAGACCCTATTCCCTCACATCTTGTTAAGTTTTGTTTACCTTCCTTGTTACCACTGATAACTCAAATCATACACTCTTCTATTATCACTGGTACTATTCCTTCATCCTTCAAAGTAGCAGCTATAACTCCCATACTTAAGAAACCTGGTGCGGATCATAATAACCCAGAAAACTTTTGACCCATTTCTAATTGACTTTTTCTTTCTAAATTACTGGAAAAAATTGTTGCTCAGCAGGTACATGCTCATTTAATGGAGAATAACTTGTTTGAGCAATTTCAGTCTGCCTATCGTCCATATCATAGCACGGAGCCAGCACTTATTAAAGTCACAAATGATTTGTTAATGGCTGCGGATTCTGGACTTTTATCAATACTCATTCTTCTTGATTTAACTGCAGCTTTTGACACTATCTCACATAGTATTTTATTGGAGAGGTTGATTTTTATTGGAATCACTGATATCCCCCTTGATGGGTTTAAATCATATTTATCTGGTCGGACTCAGTTCGTACAGATAAAAATTTTTAAATCGCATATATCTCAGATAACCAGTGGTGTGCCTCAAGGCTCAGTTTTGGGCCCTCTTCGGTTCAGTGTTTATTTATTGCCTCTAGGACAGATTTTCCATAAATTTAATATAAACTTTCACTGTTACGCAGATGACACCCAGCTCTATATGTCTTCGAAGCCTAATTCAGTATTACCGTCTTCCTCCCTTTTGCTTTGTCTTTCAGAAATAAAATCACGGTTTACATGTAATATTCTCAAAGTTAATGATGAGAAGACTGAAATCTTATTAGTAGGTACTAAATGAAAACTGCACAACCATGGAAGTTTTACACTTACTATCGACGATTGTGTTATTTCTCCTTCTTCTCAGGTTAAGAGTCTGGGTGTCATCCTTGACAGCACTCTGTCTTTTGAGGCACATGTAAATAATATTACACGGTCAGCATGTTACTATCTGCGAAATATCAATCGTCTTTGACCATCTCTTTCTGCTAATGGTACTGCTGTCCTTGTGCATGCATTAGTTACGTCTCGAATTGATTACTGTAATTCTCTTCTCAGTGGCGTTTCACAGAAACTTATTCAAAAACTTCAGATGGTTCAGAATTCAGCGGCTCGGATCTTTACACGAACACCGTTGAATGAGCATATTACTCCAGTTTTAAGGCACCTTCATTGGCTTCCAACTAGATATTGAATTCAATTTAAGATTTTACTTTTCACTTATAAGGCTCTTCACAATCTAGCACCTTCATATCTGAGTGAACTTCTTCATGTGTATTCACCTACCCGATCACTCTGGTCTTCTGCTTCTGTGACTCTTGTTGTACCATCTGTTCGTTTGACTCCCATGGGAAGTAGAGCCTTTAGTTGCATTGCTCCGACGATTTGGAATACTCTACCTCAGGACATACGTAATAGTTTTAGTCTCTCAATTTTTAAATCACGTCTCAAAACTCATTTTTTTAGATTAGCCTATCCTGAGTGATTTAGTTATGTTATTGGGTATTGCTTTTCTTTGTATTATTGTTTGTGTTGTATTGTTTTGTTTTTTTTCTTCTTTTTCTTTAATTATGTATTTTATTATTGTAAGGTGTCCTTGAGTGTCTTGAAAGGCGCCCATAAATAAAATGAATTATTATTATTATTAGATAATATAATTTATAATAAATTGTTTATCTGAAATTAGAATTTGACCACACACTATGGAAAAACTTCAAAGTGTCAATTATGAATTTTGTTATTTTTCGTAAGAATTTTAATGATACTCATATTCATGCATATCTTCCATATGGGAAGTGTTTCCAATAAATGTTTACACAGAGTGTCTGTCTTTGAAATAATTAATAGATAAATGTATTGACATCACTGGAGAGGAATAGAGAAACAGTACACACACTGATGCAATAAAATGCGTTAAACTGTAATGAATATAAGAAGCTCTATACCAGGGTTCCTCAAATCTTGACCTGGAGGGCCAATGTGCTGCAGAGTTTAGCTCCAACCCTGATCAAACTCACCTACCTGTGATTTTCTTATGATCCTGAAGACACTGATTAGCATGCTCAGGTGTGTTTGATTAGGGTTAGAGCTAAACTCTGCAGGAAAGTGGATCTCGTGGGCCAGATTTGAGGATCCCTGCTCTATACTGTATAAGAATCTTTCAGACATCACAGTTAATGATGGTTAATGCAATTGTCTCTTGACAGATTCACATTGGACAATGACCATGAGTTCTGTGCTGATCCCAATGAAACATGGGTCCGTGAACTCATTCTGAGGGTGAACAGACTGCCAGATTTGTGGTCTGTGTGGCCTTGGGTGCCTGAAATGTCTCAAACATCTGAAATGCCTAAGACTTCTGTAATGCCTCAGAGACCTGAAATGGCTCGAACGTCTGAAATGCCTCGAACGCCTGAAATGCCTGAAAATCCTGGAGGACCTGGAACACTTGAAATGTCTGAAATGCCTCGGACACCTGGAATGCCTGAAATGCCTGAAATGTCTCAAACATCTGAAAAGCCTCATACTCCTAAAATGCCTCAAATGTCTGAAATGCCTCAAACGTCTGAAATGCCTCAAACATCTGAAATGCCTCAGACTTCTGAAATGCCTCAGACTTCTGAAATGCCACAAACACCTGAAATGCCTGATATGCATCAAACACCTGAAATGCCTCATACTTCTGAAATTCCTCAAACGTCTGAAATGCCACAAACAGCTGAAATGTCTCGAATGTCTGAAATGCCTCATACTTCTGAAATTCCTCAAACGTCTGAAATGCCACAAACAGCTGAAATGTCTCGAATGTCTGAAATGCCTCATACTTCTGAAATTCCTCAAACGTCTGAAATGCCACAAACACCTGAAATGCCTGCTATGCATCAAACACCTGAAATACCTGAAAAGCCTGGAACACCTAAAACGTCTGAAGTGCCTCGA